>NC_079504.1:33164474-33370806 GCF_030052815.1 Hevea brasiliensis | reverse complement strand
TAAATACTTTAAAAAAAATTATTTCTCTTAAGTAATAAAAATTAAAAAAAATTAAAAGTCAAATTCCAAGCAATCGCAATAATATCTGAAAAGAAATAACGAAGGCCAAGCATAAGTGTTAGCATTTTCCCTGTACAGAGTCTTGATCCAATTTACACTTCCTTTGCATTTTCTCTCTACATAGTCTTGAACCAATTTCACTTTTCTTAGCATTTTATTTTAATTTTTTTACATAGTATTGAGATAGCAACATATATCCGTAAAAATTAATTTATGTAAATTTAATTAATAATTTTATCTAAATTTAATTAATAATTTTATCTTAATTTAATTAAAAATTTTAATATCAAATTCCTTTTGAATATGACTAGAATTTATTCTAAACTATCTGCACTCATCTAAAATTCGATTATCATTATTCAAATATTACTTGAATTCTTTTGATTTTATATGTTTTAGTTAACAATTTATATAAAAAAATGTCTACTAATTATTTATATTTTCAATTTTAATAGTGTTATAAAATATTTAAATTCTATTTATTTAAAATAAAATATTCAAAAATTTATAAATATAAGTATACATATATATATATATATATATAATTATTTATATAAATATATTCAAGTAACGGTGTTCGTAATACATAAAATCTAAACTTAATCCAAATTCAATGTGAGTATTATTTTCTTTATCATAACTTGTCTTAAACTTCATTATGTAATATTCAAGCTTCTTTCAGAAAGGTTTGATCAATTATCCGAGAATACTCAACTCATTGCCATTCTTAGTTTCATCCAATTTTCAATTTCTCAACTTTTTCTAGTTTTTATCCAATTTTTACTTTCTCAGCATTTTGCCCTGCGCCGTGTTGATCTAATCTTCACTTTCTTATCATTTTCTTTTGATATGCAATTCAAACTCAGAGCCACTATTAGATTTCAAATCAAAATTTATCCAATTTTCACTTTCTCAGAATTTTATAGTCTTGATCCAATTTTCACTTAACATTTTCCCTGTATAAAGTCTTCATCCAATTTTCATTTTTGTCAAGTGTTCAGACCATACCTGACTGGGCTTTTTCCTACTCACTTTTTCTTTTGATATGCAATTCAAACTCCATTCACTGTCAAATTTCATGTCAAACTTTATCATTTTTGAAAAAAAGGTGGAAAAAGAAGTTAGCTTGTGTTTGGATTCATGGATTTAGATTTAAATTTTAGATATTTGATCTAAAATTTACAATTTGAAATTTACAAATTTGAAAATATCTTGTTTAGATAATAAAAAAAATTTAATTTTTTAATTTAAAATGGAGGTGAGTATCCAATAAAAAAAACTTTTATTAAGTTGAATTAGAATTTCAAATAATATCGTTAATGTTGTTCTTTTAAATTTTTATATTTATTTTGGATTTGATTGAAATCCAATATATATATATATATATATATATATGGTTTTTTAATTTTAGGCAAAAAACCTATTTAACCCTTAAAGTTTAGCCCAATAATCACATAAGTCCTTAGAGTTTTTTGGAGTCTAAATAAGCAATTTAAATTAAAAAAAAAAGAAATAATAAGTTTTTCAAATTTCAAAAATAGATCAAATAAATTATATTACTATTTTGGGGATAAATGATTTTAACTTGACTCCAAATCAAATCTAGTCAAGACCATGCAAGGAGATCTTTTAGTGTGCAGGGTACTAATCAGTTATCCTATGTATCTAATCTTGAACATACCGGCAGATATCTACTACATCTGCAACTTAGAGTAGATTAATAAGTTATTCTTTATTAAATGGGTATATTTGTTCCCAAAATTGTAAAAGACTTATTTGATATATTTTTAAAATTTAAAATACTTATTTGATGTTTTTTCAAATTTGAAGGGTTTGTTCGGACCTCAAAAAAGTTTGAGAGCTTATATGACTATTGGCCCATACTCTAACTGTCAAAATAGCCCTTTTGCCATGCCTTTATTTTATTTTGGCTAAATGTCTATTTTGGCCCTTAAAGTATGGGCCAATAGTCATAAAAGTCTTTAAAGTATTTTGGAGTCTAAACAAAGCCCTTCAAATTAAAAAAAAATCAAATAAGTCCTTTAAATTTTAAAAATAAATTAAATAGACTATTTGACTATTTTGGGGACACATAAGCTCTTTAACTTTTAAATATATATATATATATATATATAAAAAGCTAAATTATAATTTGTCTCTAATATAAATCCAACCAAGGCTATACGCAAAGATCTTGTAATGCACAGAGTCCTCATTAGTAATCCTATATATCTGATTTGCAACATCCGGTGAACATTTGTTGCATTCTCGAGTTTTCAATGGCAATTCCTGATATTTCATTTTGTTTTGTTAGAAAATCAGCAATTAAGTTAGCTCCTTCAATTGCTAGAGCTGTTGTTTCTATGACTGATGAATTAGAGTAGAGCTATTTTATTCTAGATTTTCTTGAGAATGTAATTTGCTTTGATATGTCTTAATAATATCCTCTTTTATGTCAAAAAAAAAACACAATCTTATAGAAACAATAACTTATTTTGTGTTTCGATGAAAAGATTTTAAATTGGAATACGTAACATTTAATAATATACAAATTTAATTGATTGGATTCATATACTTATATTCAGTGTGTGTGTGTGTGTGTATGTATTGGCAGTTTATTAATAAGAATAATAAGATAAGTACAATATAATTTTCTTATAAGAGAAAAAAAATTATAAATATAGACAATTAAAATTTTTTATTCAGAGATGATCTGAGTATAGCAGAATAATCTTATGGATAGTAATTGATTCTTTTTCATTTTGGATGATCAATGCAACCTTCTATAATACTGCCATTTCAGGAATTCATTATCTCTATGGCCTGCAAAAGATATTAAACCACTAAACATTAATGGAAGAGCAGGTCGCACTATAGACTCCATTGATAGAAGATAATTACCCATACCTAAATATTTAAAGTCTTCAATAAAAAGAAATCAATTATTATTGTTGTATTTTGAACTATCAAACAGCGAATTCAAATACTAGAAAAAATAAAATAAAACCCGCCAAGGGAAGAACAAATCCCTAATATTGGGGAAAGAACCTTAGATTTATTCCTAACATACATAAATTTAAGGAGATAAACCTATATCTATTCTAAAGAGATATAGATTTGAGAGTTTATTAGAAAAAAGAACCAAAAAATAAATAAATAAAACAAATAAAGAAAATCAATATGTGGGCAGCCACCGGTGAGAACTCATTGGTGGATGACCAAAAAAGAGATCATAATGGGAAAAACATGGAGAGAGGAATGGAGAACAAGGGTACAGTTGAACTCCAATGTAGTGAGAGTCTTTTTTTGAATCATTATATTACATTCCATTTTTGAAAATTACGACAAGGATATTGTTTAATCAACTTTTATATTTTAAAATTAGGTCTTAATTGATAAGTTTTTTCATTTATTCTCTTATATCAATTTAATACATTTCATATAAATAATTAAAGTGTTTGCCAACAAATTAAACCCTATTTGATTTGTGTTTGTATAGCTTATACTGTGTTTACATTAAAAAAAGATGTAATTCTTTCTTTGCATAAAAAGGAGTACTTAATTATCAAATGTTTTAAGGCAATTTATATTTTACTTCCTTAAAACATAATTTAGCTAGTTAACAGCTTAGGAAATGTGCGAGCATGCCAGATACTGAATATATCACCTGAGATTGCACTCTAACTTCTAGATCAAACAACTGTGGGAACTGACTACACTGAATGCAGTTTTGCAAATCTCACTCCAAAATTAATGTGACGCCCCTTACCCATCTATTGTATAGCCGAGCAAGAAGTGCCACATTCGGTGCCAGAGCACCCTATCTTGTTTTATCATATCTATTATAAACTTTTAATGTCATTTAAAACATTTATTCAATGTGTAGAATTTTTTTTTTTTTTTTAATTTCTGTGGAGACCCGGACAGATCCTCCTCTGTTTTATTGGCATCTGGCGGGTTCCACTATCACGTGTTAACATATTCAGTCATCCCACATATTTCCATATCATATTCTCTTTTATCATATCGTTCACAACTATTTATGAGATCTCAAAATGAAGTGTCATCTATTGCATTCATATGGAAATTCATAGATAATAAATTATAAATTTTCATTTCAAGTCCAAAATAAAATACATCATAAACTAGTAATTACATTATGACTAGACATAATGAACCAAAATACTAGTCTACACATGGGCCCTACCAAAATACAAAAACTGGTGAGGTGACTTTGATCGGTGGCAGATCTGGTTGGAACTCTGTCCAAATACTACTGTGTGGCACGATCTTGATACCTACTCGATGGAAAACCAACGCGCTAAGCATAACGCTTAGTGGTGCATAATTTATAATAACAATAATTAAACAATTGAATTAATATTTACAAATCATAAATTCTGGGTCTTTTACATTTTTTTATTACACTTTGGAAACAATTAAAATTATTGGAATCTTTCCTGTTTACTTATTGTATATTCAGTATTAATTAATTATTATCAATGCCCAAGAAACCTATAACAAATTATAAAAGCTGGATACACTGGAGTATACGGGTTAGACAGCCATATGTCTACCCTGTATACATCTGTCAGGCACGAGGCCAGCTGTCGGGCACGAGACCCGCTGTCAGGCTTGTAAAGCCAGAAATAAAATAGGCACAATGGCCAGTAAGTAGGCATATAGCCTGTAGAACAATCATACCAGACATATATTGTCAGTTCATGATTTTCTCGGTAGGCAGTACTGCTATCTATAGTCCCTAATTGGTATACCAATTTATCCAAACTAAATAAATAAGTCTAGGTATACTATGGGCAATTAAACATTTTTAATTAATTTAGCACTATTCATTGTTACTATTTTCTAGTACTATTCATTAGTACCATTAATTTCATATTAATAGGACATTAGTCCTAATTTACATATTCATATTATTTTTAATATTTAATTTTCCTTATGAGTATTTTAATTATCATATATAGCATTTTCCCCATGGACCTTTCTTTAGGTTCACGTTGATGTGTTATCTTTATCTAGGAATTTAACTAGGTTAGGATGTCTATTTAGTCACACTTCCTTCATAACAATTGGTCCTCTATGTTTAAATTGAATTTCAGTTTTTGAATCACTGAATTTGGAGTTATAGAACTCAAGTTAGGGTCAAAATACCATAACTGGTCCCTTTGCCTCTAAGCTGTCCAGAATTTACAATTCCTGGTCAATAAACTTTGACCAGTCATTTGATCATTTTATGGTCATTTTTAGACTTAGGTTCCTTCACAAGATATGTTCCTCTATGTCTTAGGGACTCCCAGGTACAATTTCATAATTTTTCAAGCTGGGTATAGTGAGTTATGGTCAATGTATTAACTTAGACTCTCAGTCCTATAAGGGCAAAAACCAACTTCAGGGCAGTATGTTTGACCATCTTTTTAGGGTCTTTACACTTAGAATTTGGCAAAGGTGTCTAAATCAATGTTGTAGCTCTAAGTATCATGTTTCTAGATCATATTGGCACATCTCAAATGGAATTTCCTAGTGCGAGTTATGGCCAAATGAACACACAGGTATCAAATGGCATTCTGGGTTCAACTTAACATTTTCTAGATTTCAATTCCTAACTTTGCCTAATATTTTCCCTAGGATGCAATGGTTTCTAGAGCTTGGTCAAAACATAAAAATTGTTGTGCTATGTCTTATAAAACTTTTGGCACTAGTTTCACTCAATTTGCAGCTTTGGAGACCATGTTATGGCATTTTTACCAAAACTGGTCAAGCATACCAAAGGAACAGTATTTTGGACAATTTCTGGGTTGGCAGTTTTAGTGACTCAACTTGTGCTAATAATTTAATTTGGTTAAATGCAAAACTGGGTTATGTGGTCTTCATGAAAAGTGTAGCCCTATGTCTAAACTTTCCATTGGTGAAATTTTAGGTCATTTGGACCAGTATAGAGAGAGTTATGACCAAATGAACACGTACTGTTCATTTGGTCATTTTCTGGGTTGGCAGTTTCAGTGACCCAAATTGTGCTAACAATTTGAATTAGTTAAAGGCAAAACTGGGTTAAGTGGTCTTCATGAAAAGTGTAGCCCTATGTCTAAACTTTCTATTGGTAAACTTTTAGGTCATTTGGACCAGTATAGAGAGAGTTATGACCAAATTGAACACGTACTGTTCATTTAGTCATTTTCTGGGTTGGCAGTTTCAGTGACCCAAATTGTACTAACAATTTAAATTAGTTAAAGGCAAAACTGGGTTAAGTGGTCTTCATGAAAAGTGTAGCCCTATATCTAAACTTTTAATTGGTAAAATTTTAGGTCATTTGGACTAGCATAGAGAGAGTTATGACCAAATGAACATGTACTGTTCATTTGGTCATTTTCTGGGTTTGGTGCAGGGAAATCCAAATTTGGGCAGTATTTAGGTCAAGTTTTGGACAGAATTTGGGCATGGTTTCTTCATGGAAAATGGGCTATTTTGGGTCTAGTTTCACCTCCAATTGGCCTCATACCAATTGGGGTCACACAATTTCATTTATGGCCTAAAATGTACACTGCCCTCAACAAACACAACCTGCAGAAAATAGCACTTCCAATAATTCATTTCTCCTCCAACTTCCTTGCTTCAATTTGACATTCAAGGATTAATAAAGGAAGAAAGGAAGATTAGGCACTAACCTCTTAGGTAACTTGTTAAACTTCAACTTTTCTTCTTCTTTTCACTATCAATGGCTTCCTTATGGAGTGGGCTAACTTTTTAATAAAGGGGCTATGGGTTTTGGTGAGTGAAAGCTTGGGAAATCAAGCTTTAAGCTTAATAACAATGGTGGGGAGGGAGAGACCAAGGGAGACGGCAAGGAGAGAGAGAGAGAAGAGGAAGAAGAAGATGGTTGGTGGGGTTTTGTCTCTTATGGTTATTTATATATATACATTTATGTGTACTTTATTATTTTTAAATTTTATAAATCTATTTCCTTTCTTTTCTTTTCTTTCCTTTCTTTTCTTTTCTTTCCTTTTCTTTTCTTTTCTTTTCTTCTTCTTTCTCTTCTCATTTTTCAAATTCAAATTCATAAAATTAATTTATGTTAATTATTCTATTTCCAAATTTTAATTTGACATTTAAGTCAAAATTCACCTTTAGGGGTGAAATGACCAAAATGCCTTTCATAGTGCTCATCGGATTATTTTTATTTTTTATACCAATTAATAAATTCTCTAAATTTTATTTTATTTCTCAAAATTTTTCCTATATTTTTTTAATATTTATTTCATTAATTTATGCCTCCTCACTATAGTTTAAGTGTAGTTCCAGACATCCTGACTGTCCGAACAGACATTAGTCGTCGGAACAGTAAAATGTACAGACTACCTACGGTGAGGGCGTTACAATTAAAAGGGTAAATAAATTGAAAATCGAAAGGACATTTAGATTAATTAAAAAAAGAGTACAAGGTTTGGAATTAAATGCAAGAACTATAGAAAAATAAATGATTAATAAAATAAAAATAAAAGACTGCTAGAGTTTGGTTGAGTTGTTGTTGTTTGATGTTGTTGAGGGGGAGTCTTCATGTTGCAACGTATCTAACTTTTATAGCTCGGCCTGCAAGTACCTAAAAGATTCTTGAAAGACTCTTGAATACACTTTGTCATGTTCTACCATTACTTGTAGTTACCTGCCCACTCCTTGAAACTGCTTGGAACCATTTGAAACTGCCACTAACTCCCCTCTTTCAGATAACCATCCAATAGCCATCATTAATTTAATTATTAATTATCTTAGGCTATAAATTAATTAAATTAATAAAATAAAATTAATTAAATTAATTTCACAAAAAATTAATTTAATTAATTCTTATATCTAAAAATAATTTATAAATAAAATAATTATTTTTGGTTTAAACAATTACCCCCGCACCTAGATTGGCTGACTGAGCCATTCTGGGTGAATAAGCACTGATTTTAACTTATCTCTTTGCTATTAAAAATTTTAAAAATAATCCAATATCCCCTATGATCTTCTGAGAATTTGAAATTTAAGCTAATTTTATCTAACAAGAGTTGAATTTCTTATAGAACTCTAATTACTGCAAATCATAATCCCCATAGAATTCTAATTACCACAAACTTCTTAATTATTGCAAATTTGTCATTCTAATGGGCACTTAAAATTAATTTTTTTTATTCTCTCAATTATCACCATTAAACCCAAAGAAACCAATCAACTTATTTTCTTTCTTTCCCTCTCTTTCTCTCTTTTTCTCTCCTTTCTTTCTCTTCCTTTCTCTCCCATTCGATGTGCCATTCTACTCATTGCTGATAAACCATTGCCATTCATCTTGTTGGCATCTCATCCCATTGCGATTCTCAACTCAGAATGACACTTCATCATCGTTTATGTAACGCCCTCACCATAGGTAGTCCGTACATTTTACTGTTCCGACGACTCATGTCTGTTAGGACAGTCAAAATGTCTGGAACTATACCTAAACTATAGTGAGGAGGCATAACTTGAAGAAATAAATGTTAAGAAAAAGTAGGAAAAATGTAGAAAAAAAATAAAGTAAAATTTAGAGAATTTATTAATTGGTATAAAATAATAAAAATAACTCGATGAGCACCATAAAAGGGCATTTTGGTCATTTCACCCCCCAGAGGCGAATTTTGACCTAAATGTCAAAATTTAAAATTTAGAGAATGGAATAATTAACATAAATTAAAATTACAAGTTTATGAATTTGAATTAGGAAAAAGAAGAAGAGAAAAGAAAAGGGAAAGAAAAGAAAATACAGAGCTTATGACACATTAAAAATTGAAAGTACAAATATATATATATATATATATATATATATATATATATATAGATATATATATATATATATATATATATAGATATATATATTTATATGAGATAAGAGACAAAATCCCACCAACCCCCAGCTTCCATCTTCTTCTTCCTCTTTCTCTCTCTCTCTCTCTTGAAACCGTCCACCATGGGAGCTCTCCCTCCATTTTTGTTCTTCTTAACGCTTGAATTTCCAAGCTGTCTCCTCCCCAAAACCCATAGACCCCTTCATTAAAAAGTTAGCCCACTCCATAAGGAAGCCATAGATACCCATAAGAAGCAAGAAAGTTGAGGTTTGGGAAGCTCAAGTAAGGTTAGTGCACTAATCCCTCTTCTTCTCTTTATTAAACATGAAAAGCATGTTTAGCTAAGCATAAATACCATTAAAACAAAAAGAAAATCTAGAGGAAAGAACCCTTGAATTTTTGGCAGCCATGGAACTTGAAGTTTATTGCTTTTAAGTGATGAAAAATGGTTCCATGAGAATGTGTAATTAGTTGAAATATTTGGGTATTTGATTGTGTAGTGTTTGTGTAAATTTGAAACTTTGAAAACTAGGGTTTGTGTAAATGTTGAGGACTTTGTGTAAAATGTTGAAATTGGCCTATTGGGATGAGATTGTTGCTTATAGAAGTGTATTGCATGCAAATTGAAGTAAGGAAGTCGGAGGACATTGAGTTTTGGAAGTGTTAATTTTCTGCAGGTTGTGTTTGTTGAGGGCAGTGTACATTTTAGGCCATAAATAAAATTGTGTGACCCCAATTGGTATGAGGCCAATTGGAGGTGAAACTAGACCCAAAATGCCCATTTTCCATGAAGAAACCATGCCCAAATTCTGTCCAAAACTTGAGCTAAATACTGCCCAAATTCGAATTGCCCTGCACCCAACCCAGAAAATGACCAAATGAACAGTACGTGTTCATTTGGTCATAACTCTCCCTATACTTGTCCAAATGACCAAAAATTTTACCCATGGAAAGCTTAGACATAGAGCTACACTTTTCATGAAGACCACTTAACCCAGTTTTGCCTTCAACAAATTCAAATTGTTAGCACAATTTGGGTCACTAAAACTGCCAACCCAGAAAATGACCAAATGAACAGTACGTGTTCATTTGGTCATAACTCTCTCAATACTGCTCCAAATGACCTAAACTTTTACCCATGGAAATTTTGGACATAGGGCTACACTTTTCATGAAGACCACTTAACCCAGTTTTGCTTTTAACAAATTCAAATTGTTAGCACAATTTGGGTCACTGAAACTGCCAACCTAGAAAATGATCAAATAAACAGTACGTGTTCATTTGGTCATAACTCTCTCTATACTGCTCCAAATGACCTAAAAGTTTACCCATGGAAAGTTTAGACATAGGGCTACACTTTTCATGAAGACCACTTAACCCAGTTTTGCCTTTAACCAATTCAAATTGTTAGCACAAGTTGGGTCACTAAAACTGCCAACCCAGAAAATGTCCCAAAATACTATTCCTTTGATATTTTGACCATAACTTGAGTTCCATAGCCCCAAACTCAATGATTCAAAACTGAAATTCAAGTTTAAACATAGAGGAGCAATTGTTATGAAGGAATTGTGACTAAATAGACATCCCAACCTAGTCAAATTCTTAGATAAAGATAACACATCAACATGAACCTAAAGAAAGGTTCATGGGAAAAATGCTATATATGATAATTAAAATACTCATAAGGAGAATTAAATATTAAAAATGATATGAAGATTTAAATTGGGACTAATGTCCTATTAATATGAAATTAATGGTACCAATTAACAGTACTAGAAAATAGTAATAGTGAACAGTGCTAAATTAATTAAAAATGTTTAATTGCCCACAATATACCTAGACTTATTTATTTAGTTTGGATAAATTGGTATACCAATTAGGGACTACAGATAGCAGTACTGCCTACCGAGAAAATCATGAACTGACAATATATGTCTGGTATGATTATTCTACAGGCTATATGCCTACTTACGGGCTATTGTGCCTACTTTATTTCTAGCTTTACAAGCCTGACAGCGGGTCTCGTGCCCGACAGCTGGCCTCGTGCCTGACAGATGTATTCTGGATAGACATATGGCTGTCTAACCAGTATACACCCGTGCATCCAGCCTTTATAAATTTGTTATAGGTTTCTTGGGCACTGATAAAAATTAATTAAGACTTAAAATACAATAAGTAATCATAAAAGATCCCGATAATATTAATTGTTTCCAAAGAGCAATAAAAATATAAAAGACCAAGAAATTATGAGTTGCATATATTATTTCAAATTATTAAATTATTGTTATTATAAATTATGCACCACTAAGCGTTATGCTAAGTGCGTTGGTTTTTCATCGCAGAGGTATCGAGATCACCCCAAAGAAATCAGCATTGTGTAGCACCACCAATAGTGCACTGACAGAGCTCTGATCAGATCTGTCATTGTCCAGAGTCACCTCACCGGTCTTTTGTATTTTGGTAGGGCCAATTATAGACTAGTATTTTGGTTCATTATGTCTAGTCATGATGTATTTCATTTTGGACTTGTAATTAAACTTTGAGATTGAAATGAAAACTTGTAATTTATTATCTATGAATTTCTATATGAATGTAATAGATGATACTTCATTTTTAGATCTCATAAATAATTGTAAATGATATGATACAAGAGAATATGATATGGAAATGTGTGAAATGAATATGGACATGTTAACAGGTGATTAGTGGAACCCGCCAGATGCTAATAAAATAGGGGAGGCTCTGTCCGGGTCTCCACAGAAATAAGATAAAAAAAAAAAATTCTACACATTGAATACATGTTTTAAATGACATTAAAAGTTTACAATAGATATGATAAAACAAGATAGGGTGCTCCGGCACCGAATGTGGCACTTATTGCTCGGCTATACAGTAGACGGGTAAGGGGCGTCACATTTAGTGGTATCAGAGCAAAGGTTTAGGTAGTCCTAGAGCTAGATAGATAGAAAGAAATAGTTGGATCACATGCATGGGCCTTTAGATAGAGTCGAGGTGACACTAATGTAGATTTGTTCTTTATCTATTTTATAGGATCGATGGCATCTGATCCTTCAGAGCACGGACCTCCAGGACCGATAGAGGAGGAAGTAGAGAGTCACGCACCTACACCTGCATTTAGTCAGGGGTGCAGCAACAGTAGAGCAGAACCATCGTTGGGTACTTTAGTAAGGACACAATAAGCCTTCCTAGAGCAAATGACTCAATTGCTCTGTCAGGTCACTGGAGCTATGCCACCACCTCCCCAGCTAGTATATAGGACCCCAGTAGAGAGAGTTAGAAATGATGAGCAATTTAGGAGAGACAGGTAGTGCAAGAGAGGGTCTAGACTGCCATCCAGTGCAGTTTCTGAGAGCAAGAGACCTGTGGGGTTTGTGGTTAGATTCAGAGCAGAGAACAGAGGCAGAGGTTTCGATTTACCCCATGGAGAGGAGGTCAGATGAGTGTATCAATTGACAATTCTGTGGGTCCTATAGCACAGAGATCAACCCCGATGCCAATTTGTACACATTGTAGGAAGAACCACAAAGGAAAGTGTAGATTGCTAATGGGTGGATGTTTCAGATGTGGGTCCATAGAGCATTTTTTTTTTTGAGAGATTTCCTACGGAGGAGTGCTCCCACAGCTCCACCACAGACTCAAAAGTCTGCCCCGACAGTACAGAGGGGTAGAAGACCGATGAGACCAGAGATAACTGGTACATCACAGAGAGCTTCTAAGACTATAGAACACCCCGAGGCTGAAGTAGCATCCCGCGTGTACGCTATGGCTAGAGAGGAGCCAAATCCGGTAGACGTTATCAGAGGTACATTTCCTAATTATAATACCTTTAAGTATGTATTGATAGACCCTAACTATGTTCACCCCGATATATGCATTGTACCTCCTGTTGAAAGAGGATACCGATAGATGGGTCAGAAGATGACATACTTGTCACCAACCCTTTAGGTCACCAGGTGATTGTAGATTATCAACCGAAAAGGATCGTGTTAGATGGAAATGAGAAGGAGGCTATATATGAGATGAAAGAAGATGAGTACAGAACTGGTTGAAAAAAAAAACAAGTTAGTTTATTGGGATATACCGCAGTAACTATGCAAATGTTTGTGCTGTAAGCTGCAGATTACAGTACCGACTTGGGACTATTGTGTAGAGCTACGTATTTCCAATAGTAAATCGAGATAAGGATAAGATTGTAAAACTAGGATTAATAAGACAGACAAAAGAAAAAGTAAAGTATTATAACACAAAAAGGCGAAAAGACAAGGAGATAGCGATCCCTCGATTATTTACACTGTGTAAATTTCGAGGACGAAATTTCTATTAGAGGGGAAGAATTGTAACGCCCTCACCATAAGTAGTCCGTACATTTTACTGTTCCGACGACTCATGTCTGTTCGGACAGTCAAAATGTCTGGAACTACACCTAAACTATAGTGAGGAGGCATAACTTGAAAAAATAAATGTTAAGAAAATATAGGAAAAATGTAGAAAAAGAAATAAAGTAAAATTTAGAGAATTTATTAATTGGTATAAAATAATAAAAATAACTCGATGAGCACCATAAAAGGGCATTTTGGTCATTTCACCCCCCAGGGGTGAATTTTGACCTAAATGTCAAAATTTAAAATTTAGAGAATGGAATAATTAACATAAATTAAAATTACAAGTTTATGAATTTGAATTAGGAAAAAGAAGAAGAGAAAAGAAAAGGGAAAGAAAAGAAAATAAAGAGCTTATGACAAATTAAAAATTTAAAGTACAAATATATATATATATATATATATATATATATATATATATATATATATATATATATATATATATATATATATATATATATATATGAGATAAGAGACAAAATCCCACCAACCCCAAGCTTCCATCTTCTTCTTCCCTCTTTTCTCTCTCTCCCTCTCTTGGAAACCGTCCACCATGGGAGCTCTCTCCCTCCATTTTTGTTCTTCTTAAAGCTTGATTTTCCAAGCTTTCTCCTCCCCAAAACCCATAGACCCCTTCATTAAAAAGTTAGCCCACTCCATAAGGAAGCCATAGATACCCATAAGAAGCAAGAAAGTTGAGGTTTGGGAAGCTCAAGTAAGGTTAGTGCACTAATCCCTCTTCTTCTCTTTATTAAACATGAAAAGCATGTTTAGCTAAGCATAAATACCATTAAAACAAAAAGAAAATCTAGAGGAAAGAACCCTTGAATTTTTGGCAGCCATGGAACTTGAAGTTTATTTCTTTTAAGTGATGAAAAATGGTTCCATGAGAATGTGTAATTAGTTGAAATATTTGGGTATTTGATTGTGTAGTGTTTGTGTAAATTTGAAACTTTGAAAACTAGGATTTGTGTAAATGTTGAGGACTTTGTGTATATAGAAGTGTATTGCATGCAAATTGAAGTAAGGAAGTTGGATGAGATTGAGTTTTGGAAGTGTTAATTTTCTGCAGGTTGTGTTTGTTGAGGGCAGTGTACATTTTAGGCCATAAATAAAATTGTGTGACCCCAATTGGTATGATGCCAATTGGAGGTGAAACTAGACCCAAAATGCCCATTTTCCATGAAGAAACCATGCCCAAATTCTGTCCAAAACTTGAGCTAAATACTGCCCAAATTCGAATTGCCCTACACCCAACCCAGAAAATGACCAAATGAACAGTACGTGTTCATTTGGTCATAACTCTCCCTATACTGGTCCAAATGACCAAAACTTTTACCCATGGAAAGCTTAGACATAGAGCTACACTTTTCATGAAGACCACTTAACCCAGTTTTGCCTTCAACAAATTCAAATTGTTAGCACAATTTGGGTCACTGAAACTGCCAACCCAGAAAATGACCAAATGAACAGTACGTGTTCATTTGGTCATAACTCTCTCTATACTGCTCCAAATTACCTAAACTTTTACCCATGGAAAGTTTAGACGTAGGGCTACACTTTTCATAAAGACCACTTAACCCAGTTTTGCCTTTAACCAATTCAAATTGTTAGCACAAGTTGGGTCACTGAAACTACCAGCCCAGAAAATGTCCCAAAATACTATTCCTTTGGTATTTTGACCATAACTGTAACACCCTAGGCAAATCCCACATCGACAAAACACGGGAGAGATGCTGGGTTCATAAGATGGAGGTTCCTAACTCCTATTGACACGTTTTAAAACCGTGAGGGCTTCAGCCCAGAGCGGAAAATATCACTAGTGGGCCGGGCCGTTACATTTGTGGTATCAGAGCTGCTCCGCGTGCAACCTTGAACGATGGTGGGGCAAACCTCAGCGAGGACGCTGAGTCCCATAAGGGGGGTGGATTGTAACACCCTAGGCAAATCCCACATCGACAAAACACGGGAGAGATGCTGGGTTCATAAGATGGAGGTTCCTAACCCCTATTGACGCGTTTTAAAACCGTGAGGGCTTCGGCCCAGAGCGGACAATATCACTAGTGGGTCGGGCCATTACATTTGTGGTATCAGAGCTGCTCCGCATGCAACCTTGAACGATGGTGGGGCAAACCTCAGCGAGGACGCTGAGTCCCATAAGGGGGGTGGATTGTAACACCCTAGGCAAATCCCACATCGACAAAACACGGGAGAGATGCTGGGTTCATAAGATGGAGGTTCCTAACCCCTATTGACGCGTTTTAAAACCGTGAGGGCTTCGACCCAGAGCGGACAATATCACTAGTGGGCCAGGCCATTACATTTGTGGTATCAGAGCTGCTCCGCGTGCAACCTTGAACGATGGTGGGGCAAACCTCAGCGAGGACGCTGAGTCCCATAAGGGGGGTGGATTGTAAGTGTTCAGCCTTGAACGATGGTGGGGCAAACCTCAGCGAGGACGCTGAGTCCCATAAGGGGGGTGGATTGTAACACCCTAGGCAAATCCCACATCGACAAAACACGGGAGAGATGCTGGGTTCATAAGATGGAGGTTCCTAATCCCTATTGACGCGTTTTAAAACCGTGAGGGCTTCAGCCCAGAGCGAACAATATCACTAGTGGGCCGGGCCATTACATTTGTGGTATCAGAGCTGCTCCGCGTGCAACCTTGAATGATGGTGGGGCAAACCTCAGCGAGGACGCTGAGTCCCATAAGGGGGGTGGATTGTAACACCCTAGGCAAATCCCACATCGACAAAACACGGGAGAGATGCTGGGTTCATAAGATGAAGGTTCCTAACCCCTATTGACGCGTTTTAAAACTGTGAGGGCTTTGGCCCAGAGCAGACAATATTACTAGTGGGCCGGGCCATTACAATAACTTGAGTTCTATAACCCCAAACTCAGTGATTCAAAAACTGAAATTCAAGTTTAAACATAGAGGAGCAATTGTTATGAAGGAATTGTGACTAAATAGACATCCCAACCTAGTCAAATTCCTAGATAAAGATAACACATCAACATGAACCTAAAGAAAGGTTCATGGGAAAAATGCAATATATGATAATTAAAATACTCATAAGGAGAATTAAATATTAAAAATGATATGAAGATGTAAATTGGGACTAATGTCCTATTAATATGAAATTAATGGTACCAATTAACAGTACTAGAAAATAGTAATAGTGAACAGTGCTAAATTATTTAAAAATGTTTAATTGCCCACAGTATACCTAGACTTATTTATTTAGTTTGGATAAATTGGTATACCAATTAGGGACTGCAGATAGCAGTACTGCCTACCGAGAAAATCATGAACTGACAATATATGTCTGGTATGATTGTTCTACAGGCTATATGCCTACTTACGGGCCATTGTGCCTACTTTATTTCTGGCTTTACAAGCCTGACAGCGGGTCTCGTGCCCGACAGCTGGCCTCGTGCCTGACAGACGTATTCTGGATAGACATATGGCTATCTAACCAGTATACACCCGTGCATCTAGCCTTTATAAATTTGTTATAGGTTTCTTGGGCACTGATAAAAATTAATTAAGACTTAAAATACAATAAGTAATCATAAAATATCCCGATAATGTCAATTGTTTCCAAAGAGCAATAAAAATATAAAAGATCAAGAAATTATGAGTTGCATATATTATTTCAAATTATTAAATTATTGTTATTATAAATTATGCACCACTAAGCGTTATGCTTAGCGCGTTGGTTTTCCATCGCGTAGGTACTGGAGATCAGTCCCAGCAGCCGCAGCAGCACCACCAGTAGTGCACTGACAGAGCTCTGATCAGATCTGCCATTGTCCAGAGTCACCTCACCGGTCTTTTGTATTTTGGTAGGGCCAATTTTAGACTAGTATTTTGGTTCATTATGTCTAGTCATGATGTATTTCATTTTGGACTTGTAATTAAACTTTGAGATTGAAATGAAAACTTGTAATTTATTATCTATGAATTTCTATATAAATGCAATAGATGATACTTCATTTTTAGATCTCATAAATAATTGTAAATGATATGATACAAGAGAATATGATATGGAAATGTGTGAAATGAATATGGACATGTTAACAGGTGATTAGTGGAACCCGCCAGATGCTAATAAAATAGGGGAGGCTTTGTCCGGGTCTCCACAGAAATAAGATAAAAAAAAAAAAAATCTACACATTGAATACATGTTTTAAATGACATTAAAAGTTTACAATAGATATGATAAAACAAGATAAGGTGCTCCGGCACCGAATGTGGCACTTATTGCTCGGCTATACAGTAGACGGGTAAGGGGCATCACAGTTTAGGCTATAGCTTCGACCATTGGTTCTCCCACTTGACCCACCTTATTCCACTACTGTGCGATTCTCTCTTCACTAGTTTCATCGACTCACTCTTCACCATAGCATTCTTGTTGCCATTAAGTTTCTTCCATGGTCCTCTTAGCCATCGACGGTACCATCTCAACATTGGCCACCAATTCATAACTTTCGATCACTAGTTCATGGAACTTATGTTCTTGTTTCTCTTGATTTCAGGTAGATTGAAAATTTCCATCACTTTTTTAATGTAATCTTATCATGTAACATTGGATAATTTTGAATGGGTTTTGTTAACTATTCCTAGATTTGAGAATTTTGTAGTTACCTGCAATATATTGGTTAGTATTTACAGTATATTAGTCGGTACCTGCAATATATTGGCCGATACCTGCAAATTGTCTATATCTTGTTAAGAATAAGTATTGTATATTGAACTTACATGTCGATCGGTACCTATGTTTCTTGCTTGACTATTGTTGCTTGGGAATGCTCATTATGTCACTTTTATTTGTAAAGATGGCATCAGACCCTCTTTTGGTTTGTAGGTACTGGCTGGTACTCAGGTACCTGCCCAGGTGCCTACCTGGGTACTTGCCACCTTATAGGTATCTGTAGCTCTACAGGTACTAGCTTCCCTGCTATAGTAACTTGACATTTGCATTTAAGTACCCGCACTTGGTGCAATTGCTTTTGTCACTTTTGTACCTGCTGGATGAATCTTGCTCTATTTTGTATTATGTGCTTCCCCTGTAGGTTGTGTTGATTATTGTGTTGGAAATTAACTAATTATTGAAAAGCTAATTTTCTATATGTTTGTATTGCAAAGGAGACTCTGTCAAAATCTTTGCTGACTAGGTACCTTTATTGACCCATAGGTGTCTCTATAGGTGTAGATACCTCTATAACTACCTGGAACCTGATACCTTTACAGGTACTTCTGCAGGTGCTTAGCCTTTATTTGCTCTTGTTAAGGTTCCTATAAGTACCTGTAAGTGTTCAAACGACACTTGATGGATTTTTTCTACTTGCTTTTTCTTTCGAAATGCAATTGAAACTATAACATCCTCTTAGTAGGCAGTTCCGTACAGTCTACTATTCCAGCGACTGATATATGTCCGAACAGTTAGGATGTTCAGAACCATAATTAAGTCACCTAGAAAAGCAATAAATAAAAATAAATAGCAATTACATGAAGGTAAAAAGGAAATAAAGAAAACAAAGCATAATGGGTTAAATGAGCCGAAGCCACAACGATGGGTAACCGAACCGGAAAGTGACTGTGAGCTCAGTCGCTACCCTGATTTCGTGTGGGACCCTATGGAACCTCAGGCCTAAGGAAAATTGCGAAGGTAATAGTAGTGTAAAAATTATAGAAAAGAATAGAGAACCAGTTCGAAAAATTGTATCAGAGTTCGGGAAGTGAACTAGTGCTATTGAAAAAACAGATCAGACAGATAAGGGGCAAAATGGTCAATTCACTCTTAGAGGTGACTCTTGGCCTAAATGTCCATTAAAATATAGGAAATTAAAATTATAAAAAAATAATTAAAAACATAAGAGGTATATGGAAGGAAAGGAAAAAGGAAAAGAAGAAAGAAAAAAATAAAAAAAAATGGAATTTAATTAGAATTATTACATGTGCATGATGCAAGCATGATGCAATTAAAAATGTCTTAGCCTATCACCACTAAACAACCATTCATAACACAATTAAAAAGGGATAAAATTAAACCAAAAAGCCATTTCATCTTCTTCCTCATGAGCTTGGCCAAACAATCTTCCTCATGTGCTTGGCCGACCCATCTTCAAAGACTCTCCACCATTGATGAAGCTTGTAAGCTTTATTTTCTCCCTTATCTCACCCCAAAACTCCTAGTTTTCTTCACTAAAATTTCACTCTACACTTTGAACAAGCTTTAGGTAGCAGAAAATTGAAAAGAGATTGAAGTTTTAACAAGTCAAGGGTTAGCCAATTTAAGGTTAGTGCATGTTAATTACTTAATCTTGTTTATTTCATGAAATTTAGTTTGAATATGAACAAATAATTAAGAAATTAAGATAATTTATGTGTGAAATTGAGAATGGAATTTTGGCCAACTTTATGGGAGTGGTAGTTGATGGTTTTGATGGATTTAAAATGACTTAGAAATGGTGTTGATGTGTAGACATAAATTTGAAATGGATTAGTATGCCTAATTGACATGTGCTGTGTGAACCTTGAATTGGAGTTAGGGTTTTCAATTAAAAATTGGGGATTTGTTCAATTGTTGTGGAATTGATGATGTTAAGGTCAATTAGTGACCATTTGGCATGGTTAGACCCTAAAATGGTGTTGATTATGGAATTGGATTGTGAATTTGATAGGCTGCCATTGTGCTGAAATTTCTGGACCTTGAGTCCAGTGGGTTTGGACAACTATAAGTTAACTTGTGTTACTCCAATTTGTATAAGGCCAATTGGAGATGAAACTAGGGTCATAATGCAACATTTTTTATGTAGAAACCTTGCCCAAAAACTGACCCTAAGTTGACCTAAAATTAGCTTGAATCCGGATTTGGTACCCTGTTACTGGGCAAAATTGACCAAATGAACAGTACATGTTCAAATGGTCATAACTTTGTGTAGAGAGTTCCAAATGACTTGATTCTTGTGGCCATGAAAAGCTTAGACATAGTAGAACAACTTTCATGAAGAACACAAACCCAAATTCTGACCATAACACATTCAAATTGTTAACTAAAGTTAACTTACCAAAACTACTAGAACAAAAAATTGGCCCAGAATTCTGGAATTGACCAATCCAGCCAGTTATGGTTAAAGTGTTATAACTTGAGCTACAAAACTCCAAATGGAGTGATTCAAAAGGAGAATTAAAGTAGACATATTAAGGAACAACTTTGTTGAAGAAATTTTAGCCAAATTTCCATTGTAAATTGGTCCAATGGAACAGTAAACTTTGGAGACAAAAACTAAAATTTTGGAATTTCTCTTAGGAAGCTTTGAATTACAATTGGCAACCAATGCCAATAAATTTGTGACCCAAAATGTGGTATGACCATGTGTTTAGAAATAGTATACCTATTAATTATGAAAAAGTCAACATTTTGCATGAATAGTAACCACCATAGCCATAAATACAAAGAACCCAACCTTAGGAGATTTTATAAGTAAAATTAAATATGCAAAATTTAATTTTTAGATTAATTATTAGAAATGGTTTGGATGGGTATTGAAACACTTTAAAATTATGTGTTTCAGTTGGAAAGGAGCCATCCAAGGAAGGAGGAAAATTTGGATTAGGTCAAGACAACCAAAGAGGTTTGTGCACAACTAGTCCTTAATTAACAAGTGTTTTACATATTTCAATTGATTTAAAGGATTCTATTGTTTTCATGTATTATGTTTATCAAATTTTGATTTTATCTCAACAATTATTGAATATTGTTATGGTGTGAATGAAATTGGTTTTGGGAAATTGTGATTGAAATGGGGTTTGCATGAAAAATGAAAAATATTGCTTACTGAGATTGGCATGGAAACGATTTGTATTGTGATTATATGCTCACAAAAAGGGCAATGAATTTTCTGATGTTATTTTATATCTCACTACTAATGCTCGACATGGTTATTACCCGTCCCTCATTTGTTGAGGAGACAATGGTATTAGCTTTATTTTGAATACCGTAGTATGTGCACATTGATGGTTTGATCTTCCTCATATAAAAGGTTAGATCTAAGTTGAAGATGGCCCCTCTTGGAATTTAATTTATTATGGTGTAATGGATGGAATGTGCATGATTCGATCTCCCCTACCATAGGGAGTGAGAATAACTTCGAAGATGGCCCTTACGGATTAGTCTTGCATTAAGTCAGTGAGAATAAGAATGGATTTGAAAGTGAGCAACCTTGCTTCTAAAATGATGTCTTTGTTTTATATTTTTATACTTTCCTTTTTCATGAAATTGAATGTTTATTTTCATAATTTGATGTGAATATTTCAAATGTGCATTTATGATTTGGTAAATCTTAATTATTGATCAATATCATTCAAATAAATGATTTGCACTATTGAAAACATTGACTTTGATTTTATGTATCATGAAGAAATTGAATATTTCCAATCTCTTTGTTATGATTTTGTCAAAGTATAGTGTATTAAATTTTAAATTATTAGTTGTGCACCACTGAGTTCACTGCTCAGCGATAGCTTTGTATGCTGTCGTAAGTAAAAGGAAGGATAGAGCAGCTGAGTGAGATCACTTGAAGCTGTGTCTTGAAGACGTGTTGAGATTAATTTTGAGTATATTGTAGGTATACCTCTAGACATTAGATTTTGATGTAATTATGTAATTATTTGTATGTAAATACGTTCGAGCAGTTGTACAAAAACTCTTGTAATATTATTTTAGAATGTACTCAAATGCAATTATTGTAATATTAATATGAGATTTTATTTACCTGTATATATTTTTGTAAAATTAATTTTATCACCCCAATGAATGTAATATTTTAATTCTTTCTGAAACTTGTAGATAATGAATCATTTTCTTATGATGAGTTTTAGTGGGAATGGAATGAAACAAATTGAGTTGATTGCTTGAAACGAATTGTGAAATTATCGAGATTGGATTGGAATATTTATGTATAAAATTTCTCTTTCAGGTAAATTGAAGAATTGTTTTTACCTAGTTTTAGCAGCAACCACGCGGATTTTCCGTAAAATTTTAAAAATACCTAATTATTCCTAAATAAGTTTTATGACATATACTTGAATTGAGACCACTTAAGATAAATTTTTATCACCACGCTAAATTTTAAAAATGCATTTGTTTTGTCGAAATCCCTTGTAGTATTTTTAATAGATTATCGGTAAGCAAAATTAGGTAATTTATTAGGTATACTACGGGATCATATCATACCTTACAGAGGAGTAGGATGTGACAGAAACTCAATGCCACTGTTAGATTTCATATCAAACTTCATCATTTTTGACAAAAAAAAGTGGAAAAAGAAGTTAGGTTGTGCTTAAATTCATAGATTTAGATTTAAATTTTGGATTTCAAATATTGGATCTGAAATTTAAAATTTGAAATTTATAAATTTGAAAATATATTGTTTGGATGAAATACTAAATTTTAATTTTTAAATTTAAAATGAGAGTATTCAATAAAAAAAAAAACCCCCCTCTTATTAAGGTGAATTAGAATTTCAAATAACATAACATGGTTAATGTTGTTCTTTCAAACTTTAACCTTTTGAGTCCTTATATTTATATTTATTTGTCCAATATTCACTTTTGTCAATGCCTGATGGGTTTTTTCTACTTGTTTTCCCTTTCATATGCAATTTAAACTCAGACCTATTAGATTTCAAATGAAAATTTATCATTTTTCAACAAAGGTGGAAAAAGAAGCTAGCTTATTTTATTCTATATTATTCTTAAGGATTCAACAAAGGGAATACTAGTACTGATATTCATTTATCCAATCAAACCACATTTAGGTTACGTTTGATAAAGCGTAATGTAATCTAATATAATCAATTATATAATAAAATTATAGTTGTAATATAATGTAATGTAATTTTCATTACATTCCTATGTTTGGTTGTAAAATAAAAATATAAAGTGTAATGTAATGATAATTTTGATTTTAATATTTAATTTCTTTATAATATTAATAATAAGTGTTAGTGGTTGTAGTGATCGGTAGTCAAGTGGAAATATTAATTAAGTGATAGTGGTGGCGGCGATAGTGATGGTTAGGTGGTGGTAGTGGCAAAATGAGATAGTGGTAGTGGTGTTAATGATTAGATTGGAGCTAAGTAGTGATAGTTGTGGTTAAGTAGTGGTGGTGGTAGTGGTGGTGATGGTAACAAGGCGGGATAGTGGTTGTCATAGTAGTGATAGCTAAGTAGTGGTGGTGGTAGTATTAACAATAAATGAAAAAAAAATCAAAATAAGTAATTATAATTATATTTATTTTTGTATGCAATGACTATTGCGTTACTTTAAGTATAATTGATTACAATATATAATTATTATTTAATTACATAAAATTTTATAGTTTTAAAATTTAAAATTTAAATTTTTTAGCAATTTTTGATTTCAAATAATGAATCATAAGAATAAATAAATAATATAACCTTAGTTAAAGATAAAATAACAAAAGATAAATAATAAAATTCTTGTATCTTGTTAGTATATATACATATATAAAAGTTCAAATCTTTTCTCTAAATGATAATTATATCTAAACTTTTTAATTTTGAATCATATATACAATAAGTAAGTTTTTATTGATTTTAATAAATATTTAAATATTCAAATTTTGGCGTCTAAAAAGAAGAAAAAAAAATAGAAGGCCACTGTTTTACGTTAGACATATTTGGAGATTAAATCTCTCGACTTTTACCCTTTTTTTTTTTTTTGTAATTTTATAAATTTCTACTTCTTTAAATATCTAGAATAAAGTAAAGCATGACTACAATGCAAAAGCAGAATCTAGCCAACAAGCTAAAAAAAAAGGGGCGCTGAATGCTGACTACCGGTAATGGCCTATTAAGTAAAGCAAGCCCATTAAGTAGGTTAAAAACAATTGCTTTTTTTTCTTGCAATATTCTGCATTCTTTTACTGTATATTTCTGTTGTCTTTTTATTCCCTTTAATAATATAGTTAAGATGAAATTTAAACATGAATTAATATATGATTTGCTATTTTAAGTTTAATTAGTTTTATTTATAAATTAAGTTTTATTTCATTTCGATAGGTGAGTGCAGCATACACAAGGTTCTTCTGGAAGATTTTTTATTCTTTTTAATGTTGTTAAATGTTTCTTCCAATTTTTAAGATTGTTTCCGAAATTCTTAATTATTTGAGATTTTTCTTGATTAAGTCGATCTACTATGGACTAACGACATAATATGAATGTAATGCTTAAATAATTAATTTAAAATAATATTTATATTGAATATAATTTCTGATTACTTTCCATTTTAATTTATGATATACAATCAATTTTTATAAAGTAAAAAAATATATATATAAATAATATATCTTTTATCAATATTTGATATATTTGATAGTAATTTTCTTTCAAAACTTGTAAAATATTACAAAAGTACCTCGTATTAATGTTTGTCAAATGTTGTAATATATACATCTTAAATAATATTTTACAAATGTGAAAATATAATCTTTTAGCGGCATTTGATATATTTCATAATACTACTTTATAAATATTTTAATCCAAATTTAATGTGACTATTATTTTCTTAATCATAACTTGTCTCAAATTTCATTATGTAATACTCAAGCTTCTTTAAATAGGGATTGATCAATTATCCAAGAATACTCAACCCATTGTCATTTTTAGCTTTATCCAATTCTCAATTTCCCAACATTTTCTAGTTTTGATCCAATTTTTACTTTCTCAGCATTTTACCTGTACATGGCCTTGTCCAATATTCACTTTTGTCAGTACTTGATGGGTTTTTTCTACTCGTTTTTTCTTTTGATATGCAATTCAAACTCAGAGCCACCATTAGATTTCAAATCAAAATTTATCATTTTTCAAACAAAGGTGGAAAAAATTATTTTATATTATTTTTAAGGATTCAATTTTAAAGAATAAAATTTCATTCGCAAGCGTAGAGATGGCAAATCGAGTGAGTTTCAGTTAGGACCATTCTGATTCCAGTCAATTTAAACTTCATTTTTCACTTTCTCAGAATTTTGTAGTCTTGATGCAAATTTCACTTAGCATTTTCCCTGTACATACTCTTGAACCGGTCTTCACGTACTTCCTTAGCATTTTTCCTACAAACAGTTTTTCTCATAATCTAATTATTATTGTTGGAATCTTTCCCTTGTCGAAATTTCTTCATACTCATGTTATATATATATTTCATAATATTAGATTTTTAATCTATAATTTGAATTGAATTGGTTTTTCATTATTGTTTTGAAAAATTTTAATTTGAAGTAAATTGAACAAATTTTTTAATTTTAAGTCAATATATTTTAAATTCAGTAATTTATAATATTAAATATTCATAATATTTTTAAATTAATAGTAATTCTATTTAATCTTTAGCAAGTCAATTTTATTCAAAAATTAAACTTTATTTTTGTGGCTATATTCATTGAATGTTTTTGTTTTTATAGCATGAAATGATTTTATTAGTCATCATCATTGAATGAGTCTATGAAAAGTTCGATCAAAACTTGTGAAATCCAGTCAAACTCAGACGACTTGGTTGACAATGTCATTGATTAGTACATGTGGCAGTCATTGATTAGTGACATTGTAAATGCAATAGTATTATTATTATTTATTTCTTTATAAACTTTATCTTTCTACTCTGTCTTTATAATTTACCTCCTAAAAAAACTATAACAATAATAGAAAAAATTAATCGAAAGTAAAATAAAAAATTTATTTCATTCTTTTACTCTTTCAATCTCATCTTAAAATCGAAAATTGAAATTAAATATTCAACAATTATAACATCAATTTTTTTTTTTCACAATATTATCTTAGGAAAACTATTTTTCAAAAAATATTAAAAAATGTAAAAACTTAGTTATTACTTCTATAAAACATTAAGGATCAAAAGAAAATTTAACATTTAAAGCAAGTAACCTTAACGTGCCTCTTTCTCTCTCCTTTGTATACGGCCAAAAATTAGAGTAAATTGACCCAATAGCAACATATAATTAGCCCAATTTTTATGCTGTATGCTTAATTAACTTTGCTTTCAATTTCAAAGGTAAAATTAAAAGACTTTGAATTTTTCACAACGGGAGAAGAAAGCTTTTCCAATTTGTCACAACAAAATATAATTTTAATTAGGTTTTAGGAAAGTGCACTGCACAATGGAAAATAACTTCTATAAATACCAAGCTATGCTTATAGAAGAAAGACGTAACAAATGACCCATCAAGCTTCCCATTTAAACTACTAAAAGGCTTTTCATGGCTCTTAAGGCCATCAAAGAAAACTCTTCTTCTTCTTCTTCTTCTTCTTCTTCTTCTCAACAATGGCAATATGATGTTTTTCTTAGCTTTAGGGGTGAAGATACCCGTAAGAATTTTATCAGTCATTTGTGCAAAGAGTTTCGTCAAAAAGGAATCATAATATTCAAGGATGATCGAGAACTTGAGAAAGGGGAAACTATTTCTCAAGAACTCCTCAAAGCAATTGAAAGCTCCAAAATTTCTCTTGTCATCTTTTCAAAAAATTACGCTTCTTCAACATGGTGTTTGGATGAACTCGTAAAAATTTTAGAATGCAAGAACTCTGGCAACCAAATAGTTTTGCCCATTTTCTATGATGTGAATCCATCAGAAGTTCGAAAACAGAAGGGGAGTATTGAAAATGACTTTGAACATTATCAGCAGAACGACGAGAGGGTGCAACGGTGGAGACTTGCTATGACTCAAGTGGCCAATCTTTCTGGATGGAATTTACAAGAAAGGTCAGAATATATCCCATTTCTTTTAGTTATTTTAATTAGCATTTTCCCTCACTAAACTCATGCATTTCAGTTTTTCCCATATTTTTGAAATTTTAAAATTTTTTAGGGTATAGTAGTAGTTTTTGAAAAAATTAATTTTTTTATTACTTTTATCAAATTTTAATGGGCACTGAATCACTCGATTATTTTAAAAGTTTTAATGGATTCATTATTAATTTTATAAAAAAAATCAATTTTTTATTACTGTATTGAAATAATTATATATAAACAGTGTAATACAAACCCTCTTGTAAAAAAAAAAAAAAAAAAAATTCAAACCATCATTGCCTCTTAACCTTTTTTTTTCTTTATTAATTCTATCGTCATCAATTTCTATTCAAAGGATTCTCTCATCATTCTTTTCATCAATTTAAAATAGTTGTTTTTTCTCATAATCTTATTATTATTATTGTTGGAATCTTTCCCTTGTCAAACTTTCTTCGTACTCATGTTATATATATATATATATATATATATATATATTAGATTTTTAATCTATAATTTGAATTGAATTTGTTTTTCATTATTGTTTTGAAAAATGTTAATTTGAAGTAAATTGAACAAGTTTTTTAATTTTAAATTAATATATTTTAAATTCAGTAATTTATAATATTAAATATTCAAAATATTTTTAAATTAATAGTAATTCTATTTAATCTTTACCAAGTCAATTTTATTCAAAAATTAAACTTTATTTTTGTGGCTATATTCATTGAATGTTTTTGTTTTTATAGCATGAAATGATTTTATTAGTCATCATCATTGAATGAGTCTATGAAAAGTTCGATCAAAACTTGTGAAATGTAATAGTAATATTTGTTTCTCTAAAAGATAACTCTAAACTATTATTATGAAAAGTATAAATTTATTATCGATATTTTTTGATAGTCAATTATGGAAAATGATTGTCCACTAAAAATTAAATAATATTAATTGAAATTTAAGAGTAAATTAGACAAGTTAATTAAATATTAAAATGATATATTTGTAATATATAAGCAAATATACTAAAATTAATTTATAAAAGAATTTATTTATTAAGGTAATATTAATTTAACATATTAATATTTAATTTAATATTTTTATATTAATATTAATTTATAAAAGATTATTAATTTTATAAAATAAATTACACTAAAAAAATTAGATATTAGAGATGAAACAATTAGCTACATAGAAAAAAAAAGTCTGTAAATGATAATTTTTTTGAACGTTTTGTTAAAATCATCCCTTAAAATGGACAGAATTTCTCACTTCCTTTTCCTTCTCCTACCAAATATTTTGAGATGAAAGTATTATTAAGAGACAATTTTATTGTGTTTCTCAAAACTTTAATTAGTTACGTCTGAAATTATCTCTAATTATTTTGTGTTTAGGAACATTTTATAAAATGTCTCTAAAAAGCCTTAATATCATTTGAGAAAGAAGTGCCACTCGAAGAACTCATGACTAGAAACTTAAAATGTTTTGGAAAGACTATGTTTCCTATTATTGAATATGAGTACAATGAAACGCTTATTATATGTTTCCTATTATTGATATCTCAATTTGTGTAGGAATTTATTATTTCTTTCTCTCTATAATATACTCTTTGCATATTATAGAATTTTTGAGTGCGCGATATGAACAAAATTGAACACTTGATATTTTTAATGTTATTTCTATGTTTAAAATATTGTGTTATTTATGATAATAGGAAATTCTTATATTGTAGGGAGGAGTCAGAGTTTATTCAGGATATCACTAAAGATGTACTTAACAAATTGGGAAGATTTAGTCATAGCATAGCCAAGGATTTTGTTGGAATGGACTCACGATTAGAGAAAATGAGATTGTGTATCAATATAAAGGAGCTAAATAATGTCAAAACCGTAGGTATTTGTGGGATGGATGGCATTGGAAAAACGACTATTGCTAGTGTCACCTACAAGGAAATGCAATGCCAATTTGAGGGTAGTGCTTTTCTTGCGGATGTTAGAGAAACTTCAAGAAAATATGGTTTGTTCACTTTACAAAGACGACTTTTATGTGCAGCATCGATGGAAAGAGACATAGATGTGTACGATGAATATAATGGAGTTTATCACATAAAAAATAGGCTATCTCAGAAGAAGGTTTTGGTCATTCTTGATGATATTGATGAGTTAGAGCAATTAGAATTATTAGTTGGAAAAAAAGATGAAAACTGGTTTGGAGTTGGAAGTAGAATCATAATAACGACTAGGGATGAACATTTGTTGATCCAACATGAAGTAGATCAAATATATAGGGTTGAGGAGTTAAATCATCATGAAGCCCTTCAACTCTTTTGCTTGAAAGCCTTTAAGAAAGATTGTCCACCACAAGATTACATGGAGCTATCCAACAAAGCTGTAAACTATGCAGGTGGCCTCCCATTAGCGCTGAATGTTTTGGGTTCCTCCTTGTATGCTAGATCTGTGAAAGAATGGAACAGTGCATTGAAGAGGTTGAAAGAAATTCCCAATGAAAAAATTCTAAGTAAGCTTGAAATAAGTTTTGATGGATTGGAGGAAATACAAAAAAAAATATTTCTTGACATCGCATGCTTTTTCAAAGGAAAAATGAAACGTTATGTGATGAAAGTACTGGAAAGTGGTGGATTTTACCCAGATATTGGTATAAGGGAGCTTATCGATAAATCTCTCATAACTATTTCAAACAACCGTGTGTGGATGCATGATTTGCTTGAAGAAATGGGTCAAGAAATCGTTCATCGAGAATGTCGAGAAGAGCCTGGACGACGTAGTAGACTATGGCTTTATAAGGATGTCTGTCACATCTTAATTAATGATACGGTTAGTATTACTCAATATTAAGAATTATATTTGATTTGATAAACTGCCATTATAAATTTTATAAGTCTTTCAGTTATTTTCACCACTAATTGTTGCCTTTGATTTTTTAGGGAACAAATCTAATTGAAGGTGTAGTCCTGGATTATATGTTTGATCAAGGAGAAAGATGCATGAGTTCTAAAGCCTTCTTGAAGATGAAAGCTCTCAGATTGCTCATACTTTGCAATTTAAACCTCTCCAAAGACATTGAATATCTTTCCAATGAATTAAGATACTTGGAATGGCGTGGGTATCCTTTCAAATCTTTGCCACAAACTTTTCAACCAGATCAACTTGCTGAGCTCCATTTGTCTTATAGCAGAATTGAACAATTATGGAAGGGAGTAAGAGTATGTATAATTAACTCCTTATATCTGTTTATTACTCTGGTTTTACGGTTTCTTTCTGATTTCCTTTCTATATCTTTTACAGCCATTAAAGTTGTTGAAGATAATTGATCTTAGTTACTCTAAAAATTAATCAAAACACCTGACTTTAGAGAGATCCCATACCTTGAAGAGTTGATTCTTGAATGTTGTACAGGATTACTTGAAGTACACCATTCTATTGGACTTCTAGAAAGGCTTGTTTTACTGAACATGAAGAATTGCAAAAGCCTTACAGCTCTTCCAAGTAGCCTGTGTAATTTGAAGTCTCTTAAAGTTTTTATATTGACTGGCTGCTCAAATCTTGAAGAATTGCCAGATAATATAGGGGATATGACATCTTTGGATGTGTTTGAAATAGCAGGAATCGGTTCAACATCATTGCCATTAGCTCAGCCATGGGATTGTCTTTGCCCATGGTGGCTAATGCCTAAGAAACCTACACCTGCCATGTCCTTTGAGTTGCCTTCTTTAAGAGGTTTTTGCATTCTTAGGAGACTTAATCTAAGTCATTGCGGTCTCACTGATGCAACGATTCTTTATGATCTAAGTTGTTTCCCATTATTAGAATATCTAGATCTAAGCGGAAATGATTTTGTAAGCATGCCTGAAAGCATTAGTCAACTCTCTAAACTCTTAGCTCTTAGTTTCAGCAATTGTAAGAGGATTCGATCATTTCCAAATAATCTTCCTTCGGGTCTCAAGCATCTTAGTATGGAGGGCTGCTCTTGCTTGGAAACTTCACTAACTACAAGCATAAGTAGAAATTTTAAACTTGAAAACCTTCACTTCGTTGATTGCAAGAAGCTTCAGTCCTTGGGTGATCTTTCATCAACCGTTTTACAACTTAGTGCGGAATGTCTAACTACACAAGAAAGTATTCCAAATCCATTTGAAGCAAGCACTTCAAGAACTTCATCGTTCACTCTTATAAAATGGGTTAGGTTGATTGAGATTCAAGGCCAAAATCTTAGGCCACTTGCAAGGCTAATGAGTTACCTGCATTTCTTATTGGTGCATAACTCTCTCTCTCTGGTCAGTCTCTCACTCTCTCTCTCTCTCTCTCTCTCTCTCTCTCTCTCTCTCACATATACACATCTTAGGGGCCCTAGATTTTTCAAAAAAAAAAAAAATCACATTTTTCAGTATATATATATATATATATATACACTATCTTTCTTGTTTTTTTTAAGATATTATATATTTTTGTGTCATATGATATTTTATCATGTGTTTGTTCCTTTTTTATGTTATCTTTGTGGCCCATAGCAAATTTCGTTTTGTGCATTCTGACTTCTTGCCAAAGAACTTCAGAATTTGTGCATTCCAGGAGCAACTCTACTACTAAATGACTATCCAATTACACATGCATACACCAAAAAAGTTTTATTTTCCCTTAGAATATTGCTGCAAAGCTACACATTTTAATTGTTAAGTAATAATTTTGGCTCAGGGACTCTTTAGTTCAAGCACCCTAATATCTTTGTGTTTAGCCTCAAGTGAAGTTCCTGTGTGGTTCAATAATCAAGGATCGGGGTCTTCATCAGAAGTGCAACTACCTCCTTATTGGTTGAATTACGGATGGGTAGGATTCATTTTATCTGGAGTTTTTAGATTCCGTCATGATCAGCCTCCTTCAGTGGATACTTGTACTGTTGTCTGTGACTTGCATGCATACAATTTGCCGTCGGAACAAAGTTTGTTTCTAGGTCGCTTTACGATGGAAATCGCTCAAGATTTATGCATCACTTCTGATCAACTTTGGGTTAGCTTTGTGCCTCCTAGCTCCATAACTTGTCTAGATCAGTTGGAAGGATGTAATCAACTTAAGGCGTCATTTTTTTCTGACCAGTTAGAGGTGAAGAATTGTGGACTTCGTCTATTATATTATGAGGATAAAGATGTAAGGGAATTAATGTGGTGCGATAAGCCTTTTGAGGATTTGGGTCTCCCAGGAATAACTATTGCAGAGGTACTTTTAAATGGCCTTTTTCTTTCTTGTTTTCTTAAAAGTAGCTAAAGAATGAATTCATCATTCTTTATACATTTTAATTTGTAGATATTTGCATTTATTCACCGTTGTTGACAAATATGGGTAATTATATTCTTTATTTTTTCCTTTGGTCACATTTCATTACATCGTATGTTTCGTCATTGAGATTTCATAGCAAATTTTGGCAAGAGATAAAAATACACAATAATTATTTTTCTTTATGGTTATTCAATTAAAAAAATGATTGTGTACACATTACTCGCATATTAAATTATTAATTCTTTTTTTTTTTCAATTTTCTTTTGAGAAATTGCTTTTTACATGAAAAATTAAAATTATGTTTCGGTTAAAAATTTATTATTTTTTTATTTTCTAAAAATTAAAATTGCTTTTTTCCTTTAGTCACTCTTTTTGCTCAGTTGACACTTAATTTATTATTTCTTATTTGTATTGTGGGTTTTACTTTTTTATTTTTTTAATTTGATTGTAGGTTTAAATTTTCCGAATTGCAAGGGAAACTATCATGGGCCTCGATTGAGAGATGTTAATTAGGAAAATCAATGTTATGCTCCTTTTATTATTATTAGTTTTGTCAGTTTTGTCTTTAATGTGCATCACATATTATTGTACTTGTTATATAGACTTGTAAATAAATTTTTAAGTGAAAGCCTTTGAAATTTGGCAAACTCTATAACTTAGTTCTCGTATTTTTAAAGCTAAACATTTTTGTCTCAAAAATTTGGTAAAACTAACAATTTAGTCTCTCTATGTAATTTTCCATCTAATTAACCATTAATTAGAGTAAAAATGACCAAAACTCTTTAATCTATATTTTCTAACTAAAATGATTAAGTCCCTAAGGTTTTGTATTATAATCCTTTAATTTTAAATTTTATAAATAAAATAGTCTCTTGATTTACACTATTTTGGTTATAATACAAAACCTCGAGGACTAAATTATTTAAGTTAGAAAACATATAGAGTTAAAGGTATTTTAGTTATTTTCGCTATAATTAATAGCAAATTGGATGAAAATTTAAACGGATTGACTAAATTGTAAGTTTTGCAAAACTTTAGGAACTAATTTTATTTGTTTTGAAAATATAAGAACTAAATTACGGTTTTCTCAAATCTCAAAATAAAGTATTATTTACTCTTAATTTTTTTATATATAATTTTCTATTAAATTTTATATATGATATAATATTATTATAGGATTATAAATATTATATTTAATTATTTAAATTAAAATATTAATTTTAATTAATTATATAAGTAAAATATTTATTAATTTAAGAATTACTATTACTTTTTATCATTTATGTTTTATTTTATTAGCATTTAATATTAACTGAATTTAAGCTTAAATGTAATTTTAAAAAAGAGTAAATTATAATTTAATCTTTGAAATTTGATAAAACCTGCAACTTAGTTCCTTTATTTTCAATACCAAGCAATTTAGTCATCAAAATTTGATAAAACTTACAACTTAATCCCTATTGTTAAAAATTTTGTTAATTACCGTTGATTCTAATAAAAAGACCAAAATGCCCTTCACTCTATTTCAATATGAAAACAATTTAGTCCCTAAGATTTTATTTTATTGGCAATTTGGTCCCTAAAATTTAGTTAACCTATAAATTAGTCCCAGTAGTTTTAAAATCATGCAATTTAGTCCTTGATATTTTAATAAACCTACAATTTAATCTCTATCATTAGAATTACAATTAATTCCCCAATGAAATTTAGCAAAAATACCAAAATACTTTTAACTTTATTTTTAGTACGAAAATAATTTAGCTCTTGAAGTTTTACTTTAATAAAGATTTGCATCCATATTCATACTTTTTTTTTATATATAACAATATAATATAATATATGAAAATATCATAAATTGATATATACACACACGTATATAATTATTTATATATTATTAAAATAATAATGACATAAGGCTTATTTATAAATAGTTATAATATTTAAAGATCAATTTGTAACATATATGGATATTTTGTAATTAACCAAAATTTTTATAGACCTTAAAGTAATTAATCTATATTTTATTAATTTAAATTAAAAATTTTTTAATTTAATAAACTCAATTTCAAAAATGCAATGACTAAATTGTTAATGAAACAAAATATCAAGGACTAAATTATTAAGAAAATAAAACGTTAAAGACTAAATTGTTTTTAGATTAAAAATAAAGAAAAGGGCATTTTAGTTATTTTTGCTAAAATTAATAGTAATTTAACAAAATTCTAATGGTAAACAAAATTCTAATGGTAAGGATTAAATTGTAGGTTTTGTCAAATCTCAGGAATTAAATTGCTCGGTTTTAAAAATACAAGGATTAAGTTGTGGATTTTATCAAAACTCATGGACTAAATTGTAGTTTACCCATAAAAAAATATAATAATAAGTTTTAAATGGTGAAGATGTTTAAAAATTAAAATAATTTAATGATAAATACAAGTTAACTCACTGAATTAAATTTGTTCAAAGTCAGTTATTTTTTTTCATAATTTAAAATAATATTAGCTTGCATAATGAGATTGCATAAGTAGATTAATGTTGTGAAAGAATATTATTTATAAATTTTAAAAAATAAATTTTAAAATGTATTTTATAATTTAATGCACTATTATTATAAAATTTTCATTCTCACGGTATTAATATCTTGAAATTTATATTGCCATATTGTTTAATGCAGATAATTTCAAAATCTATTTAATATATTATAATGGGTTAAAGGCATTTCTAACAAAGTCAATGTCCCCTTAATATATTTATTATTATTATTATTATTATTATTATTATTATTATTATTATTATTATTATTATCTTTTGCGTGTTTGTTTTTCAACACCCGACTTTATTTTCAAACTTTTTTGTTTCTTAATTCTTAAAATGCATTTATAATATAATAATAACAAATTGTTAGGTCTTCTAATTGCCATAAAAAAAAAAGTGAATAAGAATGAATATTTGACTATAATGTTAGAATTGAATAATCAATGACACCTATAACAAATATTTATAATTGTATACATGATCATAGTAATGCATAGGAATTCATCTATAGTCATCGATAACATGAAAGTAAATATTATTATAACTGTATCTAACTTATAGAGACAGATAACTAATGGAGTTTCCTCTAAAATATTGCTAATATAATTTTGGATAATCAATTGGCTGGTTGCTACAATGGTTCTCATCCTTCATTCCTTGGCAAGAGAAATTTACTCCTAATCAATATGTGTGGGTAAGATGCCATGGTAGTCCTTTATTAGTGGTGTCCTGACTTCTTTATTTGACTAAGTTATTTTGTTGAAGAATTCATATCCAATGATGAATGTGCTTCCAAGAAAACATGTCTGGTTGCTGGACAAATTCTAGTTTCTATATCTTCACTTGATTTTGTACACAAAAAGGTTGTTGAGGATGTGGGAGAAGCCAAATTTCACATAACTCTAATTAAAGATTGTTGTGAAGTGATGCCCACCTCTGTAACATGCAAGCCACGTGTAACTCTTTTTAAATTAAAAAAAAAAATCAAAACAAGTAGTCATGATTACATTTATTTTTATATGTAATGATCGTTACATTACTGTAACACCCTAGGCAAATCCCACATCGACAAAACACGGGAGAGCAAATGTAATGGCCCGGCCCACTAGTGATATTGTCCGCTCTGGGCCAAAGCCCTCACGGTTTTAAAACGCGTCAGTAGGGGTTACGAACTATCAACTTATGAACCCAGCATCTCTCCCGTGTTTTGTCGATGTGGGATTTGCCTAGGGTGTTACAATCCACCCCCCTTATGGGACTCAGCGTCCTCGCTGAGGTTTGCCCCACCATCGTTCAAGGTTGCACGCGGAGCGGCTCTGATACCACAAATGTAACGGCCCAAACCACTAGTGATATTGTCCGCTCTGGGCCGAAGCCCTCACGGTTTTAAAACACGTCTATAGGGGTTACGAACTGTCAACTTATGAACCCAGCATCTCTCCTGTGTTTTGTCGATGTGGGATTTGCCTAGGGTGTTACAGTTACTTTAAGCATAATTGATTATATTATGTAATTATCATTTTATTACATAAAAATTTTTTTGTATTACTAAACAACATAATCAAATAAATAATATAAACATAATTACATTACAACTTTAATTACGTTTTATCCAACATAACCTTAGTGCTTGTGAGGATACGCTGCATGGCCATGGAACAGAGTAGGGACAGCTAAGCGGCAATTGGCTTGGGGGATGCTATGTTTATCTGTACAGGTGATAGCAATTATTTGGACTTATTCCCAATAATGGCCCATTAAATTTAGACAATTTTGAAAGGAGACCAGAGCCTAGTGTTTTACTTCCAACTGTAGAGGTGGTCGAGGAAACACAAGTAGCTGTAGTGGGGGCCCATTACAAAAGTCCACTGGAAAATGAAAAAGATAATCAGCTAGCATTCGTGAATCTGGACAATGGGAGCCTCAATCTTTTAGGCCCACTCTCCAACATCAAAAGAAAGTTGAAACGTCTAGACTGTTAAAGAATTGTATGTGGTACAAGCTCTAGTCTGACTGGGAGAAATTTGCCTCTGATAAGCATATTGATCTTCTCAAGCTATTTGCTCGATAGTATTCAATAGTAATTTTATAAGGTAATAATCCAAATGAGATGGGCTTCCATTTTGGTGCATAGGAGGAAGTGAGACAAACGTTCTTCTGGGTTATGGTCTATTGCTTCTGTTATCCATCTTATGATCTGCTGCTGCCCATTTTGATCTATGCTACAAATCTTGGGCAATGTCTTGACATTGGTTTATTTGGTTAGATGAATTTTGTCTTGACAATAGATTTATTCTTCAATTTTCTATCAACCTTTTAGGTCCTTAGGCAATAAGCAAGCTCCCTTCTCATTGTCATCAGTAGCCTATGTTGTTTGGTTTGTAGGTTGCATTAGGTAGGCCTTGGTTTTCTTGTTTTGTGTCTTTTCTCTACTCTTTTTCTCTTCAGCATACCTTCTCCATTGGTATGCTAGGTTCCTTTTTGAACTCATACTTTTAATAAAATTTATTGCTTACTAAAACAAAAAAGAATGATACTCAAACAAAACATCAGGATTAAAAAGAATATGTCTATAGCCCAATAATCAGGCAACCTAAACATACACATATAAGATAGTCCCGAAAAGGATCTCAAATTTCACATGAAGCATGTTGGCCAAACCTCCATTAGACCTGAAAGCTACTAAAGACAAAGGACTACTAGTACAGGTAACACCAAAAGCTCTGAAATATTAAAATAATTGGGTGAGTATAAACTCAGTGAATAACACCATGGTAGAAATCACTTACCTACCATCCATTGTGAAATTAAACATCAAAACTTCAGAAATTAAGGAACTTTCGGGCTGCCATCATGTTCTTGAAACAACACTAAGTTGGATTTTTGTCAGTCTTCCTTCAATACCTAATGAAATCAAAGTGTAAAGGACATTTCTTGATTTATAGATGACAGAAGGAAGCTGTTAGGGGTGGTTTTAACTTCATGAATGCTGGAAATGGCTAAAGGGCAGCAGCGGTAAGAGGGTACATCAGTGGTAATTTTTATTCTTCCTTTCTAGAAGTAGGGTGTGACAAATATAAGACTGCACTCTCATTTTATAATTTTTTATATTTATTTTAGTTTATCCTTTGATTATTAAGGAGTATAATATGAAAAATTAAAGGATGCGTCTGATTGAAATATTTCCATGTAAGAGCATCTGAAACAATGACACTGTAACATCCTCCCTGTACGTGTTCTGTATGTTCTATTGCTCCAGTGACCTAATATCAGTCCGGGCAAGTCAGGATGTCTGGAACTACACTTCGATGATAGTGAACAGACATATAATGATGAAATAAATAAAAAGAAAATACAAAAAAAATTTAAAAAAAATGAAAGAGAGAAAATGAAACTAGGTTAAACAAGCCGGCACTTTAGCGATGGGTAATCGCACCGGGAAGTTACGGCGAAGGCAATTTCCGACCCTAGAACCGCGGGGAACCCTCGGAATTAAATTTCGGGACATAATTAAAGGTTTATTGAAATGTAATTGACATTAAAAATGTAAAAAAAATTAATAAATTAGTATAAAGAAAAACAAAAAAATGAAGAAATCGACAAAAATCGGTATTACCGAAAAATCGGGAATACAACCCGAAGAGGGACATTTTGGTCATTTGACACCTAGAGTTAACTTTTAACCTAAATGTCCATGAAAAATTAGTAGTGTTAAATTTTGGTAATACAATGAAAAATGAAATTATGTATAAAAGGTAATTAGGAAGAAATTAAGGGGTGTAATGGAAATTAACTAAAGTGGATTATTATAATATATTAAGGAGGATTGGTGGAGCACTATGGGATTACATAAACTTCACTAATGGACATGTGTACAACTATTCAGCATCTTCTTCCTTCAATCCATTTCTTAGCCAAATACAATATCCTCCCAAAAACCACCATTAACGTCCCAAGCAAGAGCTTCATATCCACCATGAATAAGCCATAGTTTTCTCAAGCTCCTTCACTAAAGTTGGTCTATACATCTTGGGCAACATATTGGGAACAAGAAAGAAGAGTTTTGGTGGAGTTTTGAGAAAGCTCATAAGAGGTAAGTGTCCAAATCCTCTCTCTTGCTTTAGTAAACCTTGTGTTTAGGTTGAGGTGAGTAATTTGGTGAAGAGAAAGGAAGGAAATATTGAGATATGAACTTGTCCATTTTCGGCAGCCATGAAGGTTTGTTGTATTTGAGTTTTTCTTACCTCTAATGGATGGGAATCAAGATTGATTAACTCAAATGGAAGTTGTAGTAGGTTAATGTCCAAGTATGTGCATGTTAGTGGTTGAATTAAAGGTTTGAAGATGGGACTTTGATGCTTTGGTAAACTGCCATGTTAGGCAGCCTATAATATCATGAAATTGTATGTGAGTTTATGTAACTTATTGATGAGATGTCATAGTGTTAAATTGTGGGCAGCATGTGTAGTTGCCATGGAAGAGTATGTGTAATATTGATATTGAGGTATGTTGAATTTTGGTGGAAGTAAATGTTGAACTTGAATGGTGTATTGTGTGCATTGAGCTCTTGAGTGTTCTGTTCAAAATAATTTGCTGGAATTGTGTACATTATATATAGAAGTGCCATGATTGAATGTTGAAGTATTGGGAGGAGGAGGATTGTCAAAATTGGAAGTATAATATTCAAATGCAGGTTGTATGTGTTGGCAGCACCTAAATTAGGTCATAAGTGCAAAACTGTGAACCCAATTGGTATGAGGCCAATGGGGGGGGGGGGGGGTGAAACTAGACACCAAATAGGCCAAATTTCATGTAGAAATGTTGCCAAAATTCTACCTAGAAACTGACCTTAAAAATGACCAAATCCGGAATGGCAACCTTGCAAACCCAGATTTTTGACTATATGAACAGTAGTCATTAGGATGACCATAACTCACTCAAAACAGGTCCAATTGACCTGAAATTTTTATCATGGATAGATTAGACATAGAGCTACAATTCTTATGAAGACACCAAAGCCCATAAATGGCTAGAACTAAGTCAAATAGCTTGCATAAGTTCGGGTACCAAAACTGCCAGAACTAAATGTGACCTAAAATTAACCAAATTTTGCACTAAAGGTGCAATCTGTCCAGTTTTAGTAAATTGACCATATCTTGGACTACAACTCAGAATGACCTGAAATTTTGCCAAAGGTTCAATAAGACATAGAGCTACAATTTTTCTTCTTTGACCAGAAGCTAAAAACCAAGAGAAATAGGACATTAAGCTAGACCAATCTAGCACACTAAAACTAAAAATTTGACATTTACATACAATAATGCTTGAAGTAATTTGGTAATGAATGCCAACTTGTAAAAATGGTAAACTGCATTATAGTGGCAGCATATTGAATTACAATTTGTGACATGTTGATGCTAGAATCAACTTAGCCATAGTACCTAAAAAGGTCAACATTTACATTGACTTGTGAATTACATAATAGCTAGTAAACTCCAAAAATTGAAGAATTAAATAATTAATTTATAATGTGCCCTAGTTTGCCTAGTTGACTAGTTTGGATAGGTTGGCATGCCAATAGGATTCTGACAGCTGTTCTGTAAATGGCTTCATGCCATACTATGTTTTTACGGCTTATTATGCCGCACTGTAACTTCAATAGCCTACGGCTATACATATTGTGTTATTATACTTGGCTTATCGCTAGATTTATTATATGGCTTTTTAGCCACACTATTTGCACACCGGGAGACACTTTGTGATTGATGGTGTGACGGCTCGAGGTACTAGGTACCTAATGCCAGTATATCTGTTTATCCAGTCTGGTCAGTATATAGGCTACACGGATAGTTAATTTAAGCACTATTAAATATAAATAGCTAAATCCAGTCTTCTGACATACAACACCACCAAAATTAGCACAAGTTGAAATGTTAGCAAATAAAAGTAGAATCAATAACTGTAAAGAATATCGATGTCATGAATTCATAAACAATTCATTTACTTTATTTTAGTGTATATTTCTTTATATTTGGCACCACTAAGCAAAATTGCTTAGCACGTTGCTTTTGTAATGTGTAGGTATTAGAGATACAGCTGGGGAGCCTAGCATACCTACGATCGGGTGAGACAGCAGATCTGCACAGGAGTCCAGAGTCATCTGCACTACACTGCATACATGGTAAGACTTAGGATCTTGTGTAATGACTATCAGCTGTATTTTGACATTTTGTTATGTAATATGTATATTATAAAACGTTAAATTTTGTAATAATTTGTACATATTAAATTCCCATGGAGAGTGTTTGGATGAATGTAAATTATGATGGATTGTATTTTGAAATTATGAAATTTTGAGATTGAAAAATTAGTTGGAAGATTGATATTATCATATTGAACTGTTTTTAACAGGTTTAGAAGGACAGTTTGTCCAAAATACAGACGGCACCTTGCCGGATTTTTATTACCATTTTTGAAACACTGATTTTATTAAAGTACGAAAATAGAACTAGCGTGATATGAATTTTACATAAAGGACTTCTTAAAATCAAATTGAGTTCAAGAAATGAGATAATCACAGACTAGGTGCTCCGGCACGCCGTGTAGCACGTCTTGCTCGGCTATACTGTAGACGGGTGAGGGGTGTTACAGACACAATACCCCATCTTTAGTCTCATGCTCCGAGTGCCATCTCATTTCCTTAGCCATTTCGTTCAATGCATATAATCTGTGCAACCTTGGGGTGAGTGAAAAGTAATACAGCTTCTTATATGGGACATTTGTTTTGTGTAGCAGATCCTCTTTTGTCACTTGTGTACCAAGGATGCTAATAGAATTTGCAACTTGTTAATTCGTTGTGTTCACCCCAATATGTCATACATGCAATTATTTGGCATACACCATACAATTGGTTTTACAGTAGTGAATCTTTTCCACTAGTAGTCCCTAGCCTTGGACAAACTTCTTTATACTGTAGAAGTTTGTCCATTATAACATTATCAAATGGTAACAACTCTTTCATAAAATGACAAAGTTCACCAATGCATCTTTTGGACAAATAATGTTCTGTCTTGATGTTCAACATCCTTGCAATTTTTGAGAGTGCTTTTCATAACTTGTTCACAACTCTTGATTAACAACCATAAGCATGTCATACAATTTCTGAGTGACATCATTAATATTTACAGAACAATGAGTACGTACTTTAAAATAGATAATTATTTATTTATTTTTTCATGTGGTGCCTATCATAATCTTTGATATAAATACGATAAGTAAATTTTCATTGATTTTAATAAATATTTAAATATTGAAATTTTGGCGTCTAGACTTTCACCTTTTTTTTTGTAATTTTATTAATTTCTACTTGTTTAAATATCTAGAAGAAACTTTTTTGAAACCTCATGGCCATATTTATCCATTAAAAATTTTAAGCTGGGATTTTATTACGCATGTGAATACTAAGAATATTTAGTTTTCAAATTATAACCTTTATTATAAGCAAGTGTTTAAGATAAGAATATGTTACGTATAAGAGTGTTATTCGCTCATAATGATCATCAGTAATGATATCATATGAAAATGTATATCTAAACAAAAAATGGAACGAGCTAAATATATATATTTTTTCCAGTAAATTATAGGTATTTTTTAGTCTACTGAGTTAAATCTACTCCTACTCACATCGGAAAGGTATATTATGGGGTAAAACGCTCTCAACTGATACTTTCTTCATTCATAATGATTAAATCCTCAACCTTACTTAGAAGATACAAAATATTTTATCATTCATATCAAACTCTATTAGCGGGGCTAAACAATCTTTTACTGTATATTTCTTTGGTCTTTTTATGCCCTTTAATAATATAATTAAGATGAATTTTAGACATGAACTAATATATATGATTTGCTATTTTAGACATGAACCACAGGCCGAAAATTGCTGAAGAAGCTGCTTAGGGTAAGCAGTACCCTAAGCAGACTGCCTAAAATGTAAATAACTCTGCTGACTTAGATATTTCTACACCTCATTTCCTATCCACTCCTTGGCTTTTATCTATTTTTAAGGCAACTTTTGGGACCATATAAAAGCATCATTTTCTAGTTTTTGCCACAAGAGGTAACGAGAGAAAACAATAAGAAACAAAAGAAAAGAAAAATTATAAAAAAAAGAAAAGAAAAGTGAGGAGGACGTCATCAGTTCTGCACAAGAGGAGCTGCTGCTGCCATTTCTGGAAGCTCCAAGACTCAGAGTGTTTGGTCCCTCTACCTGGGTTTTTCTATTTTTAGTCCTCTTATCATGTTTTTCTTTACTTTTCCATCAATTTCTCTTGTAAATACCAACATGAGTGAGTAAACTCTCTGGATTTCAGAGTTGGAAAATATGTTTTAGATAATTTATGGATTTGGATTAGTTATTTCCATATTTTATATAAATATGAGTTTTGATTCTTTCCTTTTGTGCTTGATTTAATTGCCTAGTGTTGGTACCCATTGGGTATTGTATTGATCTTTGATTGAAGGACCGAAAGATGAAGATCATTGATAGATAATCAAGGACTGGAACTTAAATTTACCTAGATTTAGAAATAAACTAGGGTTTTAAGAGGAATTAATGATTGGTTTCAAAATTTAATGGGTTTTAAAGTAATCAAATATCATACGAAAGTAGGTTTGGTTATTTTAGATCACACTTTAGTTTACTTGAAAAAGATAGCAAAGGAATTTAGAATCAATCACCTTCAAACTCTATTTTCCCTTAAAATTGGAATACCTAGGACAAATTCTAAATAATTTATGCATAAACCCCCAACTCTGGAATCATTTTTATCATAATTAGACTTTGATTTAAATTACCCATTACTAATTTAGTTCAATTGCATCTAGATTTAGAATTTATTTGCTTGCTCTTTACTCATTCCAATTAGATTCATTAATTTACTTTACTCATTTAGATTTACTATTTATTCATTAATCATTAGCCCAAATAATTGCTTCATTCATAGTTTGGTATTCAAACAGTAAATCCTTGTGGGAACGATACTTGACTTTTCACTCTATTACTTGGTACGACCCGTACTTGCAGACACATGCATTAAGTTTTTGACGCCGTTACCGGGGATTTAATTTTTGTTTGATATTGAAAGATTATTTGTTTGGTTAATTTGGGCATTTATTTTATTTTTTATTTCTTTTACCATTTTACTTTGAGAATTTGTTTATTTTGTTTTTTAGATACTTTATTTTATGAGAAGCACAAAAAGTGAAGAAATCAATTTATTCTTTGATCCAGAAATAGAAAAGATAGCAAGAGCTTTAAGAGCAGAAGCTAAGAGGAGAAAAGTTGAATTTAAAGCTCAACAACAACAAGAAAGAGCACAAGAGCAAGAGCAAGAGCAAGAGCAACTACAAGAAGAGATGGCCAACAACAATAACAATCATTCTGTGAAGGATTATGCCTATCCTAACATTGGGGATTTCATACCAAATATCACAAGACCAAGAGTAGAAGCTAATAATTTTGAACTGAAGCCTGCACTGTGTCAGATGGTACAACAATCACAATTTGGGGGAAGTCCAAGTGAAAGTCCACATGTTCATCTAGCACACGTTCTTGAGATTAGTGATATGTTGAAGATAAATGGAGTTTCTGATGATGCAATTTGACTAAGATTATTTCCTTTTTCTTTGAAGGACCGAGCTAGAGAGTGGTTACATTCTTTGCCACCGGGTTCTATCACAACTTGGGATGAACTTTCTCAAGCATTTTTAGCTCAATATTTTCCACCAAGCAAGATAGCTAAGCTAAGAAATGAGCTGACTTCTTTCAAACCTAAAGATGATGAGCGCTTGTATGAAGCATGGGAGAGGTACAAGGATTTGCAAAGGAGATGTCCACACCATGGGATTCCTAAGTGGATACTTGTTTAACACTTTTACAATGGAGTTTCACTAGCTATTAGAATTACAATTGATGCATCTTTTGGAGGTGATCTTATGGAGAAATTTGAAGATGAAGCTTTTTCTACCCTAGATAAAATTGCTTATAACAACTACCAGTGGTGTTATGAGAGGAATGAGATCAAGAAACCAGTTGGTATGTTTGAGCTTGATGCCATGAATATGATTAATGCTAAGTTTGATGCTTTAATAAGGAAGATGGACAAGCTAAGCATGAAAGTAGAGGTTCAAGTAATTCAGTAGATGTTGGAGCTGCAAATGTCAATTGTGTAACTGATTTTCCTACATTTGGTCAAGATTTTTCAAGTGAGCAAGTGGATTATGTGGGGAACTACAATCAAAGACCAAGTGGTAACCCATTTTCTGCAACTTATGATCTAGCATGGAGAAACCACCCTAATTTCTCTTGGGGAGGTAAACAAGGACAACACTAGAATTTTTAGCAACCTTCTAGGTATCAACAACATCAGCATATTAAGCAGAATAGAGGTCCTCCTCCTGGAATTCCTAAGCCTCAAAATGCACCTGCTCCACCACAACCACGATAACCTCCACCACAATAAACACAACCAGATAAGATAGCTAGATTGGAAGCCATGATTGAGACTCTATTAGTAAGCCATCAAAGTCAACAAGAAACTATTTCTCAATTAGCATCTAAAGTGGATCAAATGGCAACACAAAACAAGATGTTGGAGAATCAAATAGCTCAACAAGCTAGCTCTTCAAACAACAATGCATTTGGGAAGCTACCTAGCCAACCAGAAAATTCAAGGGAGCATTGCAAGGCTATTACATTGCGAAGTGGAAAAATATTGGAGAGTGGAGATAAAAAGATTGAAGAGAAAGTTAAAGAAGAGAAAAATAGAGAAGGAGATGAAAAAGCTGAAGTTGAGGTTAGAGAAGAAATTGAGAAAGAGAGTTCAGTGGAAGAAAAAGGAAGTAAAGAGAGAGAGAGTGAAGAGGAAGAACCTAAATATGTAGCACCTAAAGCCTACATGCCACCTTTACCATTCCCACAAAGGTTCCAGAAAGCAAAGTTAGATAAACAATTTGGGAAGTTTTTTGAGGTATTGAAGTCTTTGCATGTGACTATTCCTTTCACTGATGCCTTAGCACAAATGTCTTCATATGCTAAATTTTTGAAGGAGATTTTGTCTAACAAGAAGAAGTTGGAAGAATTTGATACCGTAGCTCTTACAGAAGAAAGCAATGCTATCTTGCAAAATAAGCTTCCACCCAAACTGAAAGATCCTGATAGTTTTTCCATACCATGTCACATTGGAGATATCAGTATAGATAAGGCTTTATGTGATCTTGGTGCTAGTGTTAGTCTAATGCCATTGTCTATCTATGAGAAAATGAAGATTGGAGAAATGAAGCCTACCACTATTTCACTACAGTTAGCAGACAGGTCTATTAAATTTCCAATTGGGTTGATTGAGAATGTTCCTCTGAAAGTTGGAAAATTTTTCATACCGATGGACTTTGTAGTATTGGAAATGGAAGAGGATGTACACATTCCTATTATTCTTGGTAGACCTTTCCTTGCTACTACTAGAGCTGTGATTGATGTAAAGAATGGAAGGCTTACATTAGAAGTTAGGCAAGAAAAAGTTGAATTTAATCTGTTCCAAGTAATGAAAAAGAAAGATGATTCAAATTCATGCTTGAGAATTGATATGGTAGATGAAGTGGTCAAAAAAGTGTTCAAAAAACAACATCCTGAAGATCCATTAGAAGCTTGTTTAGTTCACAACATCAAGAAGGGGGATGAGATTGAAGAAGCTGCAGAATATGCTCAAATTTTAGAAGGAAATTCACCTTTGCCTATGGCTAGTGTTGAGGAGATTGGAGATTTGAAGCAAGATACAACTTCACCACCAATGCTTGAAAGAAGTGAAGCACCGAAGGTAGAGTTAAAACCTCTTCCAACAAATCTCAGGTATGTTTTTCTTGGTCAAAATTCTACATATCCTGTGATTGTTAGTGCTAAACTGAATGATTGTGAAGTTGAAAAATTATTAAGAATTCTTAGAAAGCATAGAAGGATAATTGGTTATACCATTGATGATATTAAAGGAATACATTCTTCTGTGTGCATTCATAGAATTTTGTTGGAGAATGATCAAAAAGCCTCTAGAGAGTGACAAAGAAGACTGAATCCAAATATGAAAGAGGTTATGGAAAAAGATATCTTAAAATTGCTTGATGCAGGTATCATTTACCCTGTTTCTGATAGCAATTGGGTAAGTCCAGTTCATGTTGTACCCAAAAAAGGGGGCATCACAGTAGTAAAAAATGAAAATGATGAACTAATACCTACTAGGACTGTAACTGGATGGAGAATGTGTATAGACTATAGGAAGTTGAACAATGCAACTAGAAAGGACCATTTTCCATTACCATTTATAGATCAGATGCTGGAGAGATTAGCTCATCATTCTTATTTTTGCTATTTAGATGGTTATTCAGGGTTCTTTCAGATTCCTATTCACTTGGATGATCAGAACAAAACCACCTTCACATGTCCCTATGGTATCTTTGCATATCGAAGGATGCCATTTGGATTATGTAATGCTCCAGCTACATTTCAGAGATGTATGATGTCCATATTTTCTGATTTCATTGAGGATATTATGGAAGTGTTCATGGATGATTTTTCTGTGTATGGTAAATCTTTTGATGAATGCTTATCTAACTTTTCTAAAGTTTTACAGAGATGTGAAAAGTTTAATTTAGTTTTGAATTGGGAAAAATGCCATTTTATGGTACAAGAAGAAATTGTTTTGGGACATCCTGTGTCAAACAGGTGTATTGAGGTGGACAAAGCAAAGGTAGAGATTATTGAGAAAATGCCACCTCCAACATCTGTGAAAGGAGTGAGGAGTTTCTTGGGGCATGCCAGATTTTACAGGAGATTCATCAAGGATTCTTCTAAGATTTCTAAACCACTCACTAATTTGTTGAGTAAAGAAGTGGAATTTCATTTTGATACTAATTATATGAATGCTTTTTGCAGGATAAAGGAAGCTTTAATATTTACTCCTATTATGCAACCACCTGATTGGTCATTACCTTTTGAGTTGATGTGTGATGCTAGTGACTATGCCATTGGGGCTGTTTTAGTACAAAGGAAAGATAAGAAGGTGTATGCAATCTATTATGCAAGTCGGACCTTAGATGATGCTCAAATAAATTACTGTACTATAGAGAAAAAATTTTTGGCAGTGGTATTTATATTAGATAAATTCAGGTCCTATCTTGTGGGGTCTAAGGCAATAGTATACACAAATCATGCAGCTATCAAGTATCTCCTTCAGAAAAAAAAGGCCAAAGCGAGGTTGATAAGGTGGGTATTACTCCTTCAAGAGTTTGATATAGAAATTAAGGACAAGAAAGGAGTAGAAAATGTAGTAGCAGATCATTTATCCAGATTGAGGCAAGAACAAGGAGATAATTTGGGGAGAGAGCTTCCAAAAAATGATTATTTTCTTAATAAGCAGCTGTTGGCAACTATTAGTGGAAAGATCCCCTGGTATGCAGATTTTGTGAACTATTTGGTGTGCAGAATCCTTCCACCTGATCTAACATGGTAGCAAAAGAAGAAAGTTCTTTTTGATCTGAAGGATTATGATTGGGAAGAGCCATTTTTATTCAAAAGATGTGGAGATGGGTTGATTAGGAGATGTTTAGCTGATAAGGAGATAAGGGATGTCATTAGAGATTGCCATTCTCCACCTTATAGGGGTCACATGAGTGTTACAAAGACTACAGAAAAAATTCTTCAAGCAGGGTTCTTTTGGCCACATATGTTTAGAGATGTAAGAAAGTTTGTAAATGCATGTGATAGGTGTCAAAGGATAGGAAATATCTCAAAAAGAGATGAAATGCCCCTCCAAAATCTATTAGTAGTGGAACTATTTGATGTTTGGGGCATTGACTTTATGGGACCCTTTCCATCATCCTTTGGACATAAGTACATCTTGGTTGGAGTAGATTATGTGAGCAAATGGGTTGAAGCTATACCATCTCCAACTAATGATGTTAGAGTTGTGGTTAAATTTCTTAAGAAATTCATTTTTACAAGATTTAGAGCTCCACATACCATTATAAGTGATGGAGGTTCTCACTTTTGCAACCATCAGTTTGAGAGACTATTACAAAAATATGGAGTTAAGCATAAGGTTGCAACACCCTACCATCCACAAGTTAGTGGTCAAGTGGAGATTTCAACTAGAGAGCTGAAAAGGATTCTTGAGAAAACAATGAACAATTCAAGGAAAGATTGGTCATTAAAGTTAGATGATGCTCTCTGGGCTTATAGGACAGCTTTTAAAACTCCCATTGGCACCACCCCTTTTAGATTGGTTTATGGGAAAGCTTGTCATTTACCTTTGGAGTTAGAGCATAGAGCATATTGGGCTATAAGAACACTGAATTTTAACTTAAAAACTGCAGGAGAAAAGAGAATGTTATAATTAAATGAACTTAAGGAACTTAGATTGGATGCTTATGAAAATGCCAAGCTTTACAAGGAAAGAACTAAGAAATGGCATGATAAGCACATTAGGAGGAAAGAATTTCAAGAAGGAGATGTAGTTCTCTTATATAATTCCATATTAAGGTTATTTCCCGAAAAATTAAATTCAAGATGGTCAGGGCCTTACACTGTTACAAAGATATATCCATATGGAGCTGTGGAGATAGGGAATGAAACCTCAAGTACTTTCAAAGTTAATGGGCAAAGATTAAAACATTACATTGTTAGAGAACCCACACAAAAAGTTGTAGAGGTTTCATGGCTTAGTTCCCCAACTGAGGATATTTAGGTGATTTGGAGTGGAAGGTCAAGCTTAAGACCTTAAACAAGCGCTTCTTGGGAGGCAACCCAAGTCTATCCTTTTATAGTTTATTTTTTCCATTGCATTTCATTTTAGTTTTTACCCTTATTAAACTCAAGGGTGACATTTGTTTATCTTTTATAGGTCATTCATGAAGATTGGGCAAATTGAGACTTGTAGCAAAAAAGGGAAAGAATTGAGAAGGAAGCAAGTATAAAGCAAATTTCTGCATTTATCTAGTCCCCGTGAACAGTAACAATTTTAAACTTGTGTTAACTTACTGATATAGAAAATCTATTTGATAGCACATGTTTAAAGAAGTGTCTTGTGTAAATTTTGTGAAATGCAACTTGAATAAGGATCAATTTTGATATTTAGGACTAATGTGAGCTTTATTGAAGTGCAAAAATAGTGTTTGCTGAGTTTTACCTTTAAGTGCATATATGGTTTTTATAGTTTGTTTGAATTTGCATAATTTTGCTTAAGTTACTGTTTATGTTACTGTTGACGTTAGTGTTCATGCTACTATTCATGTTGCTTAAAAAGTCAATTTCTATGTCTTTTTTGCAATTTTTAAATGCTTGAAATTTGTCTCAAATGTTGTTGAAAATGTGCTTTGGGTATAAGCTTAGGAATAAGACCATTTCATTAAGTTTGCAAAGGGTAATCACAATTTGTGCCTAATTTGAGCTATTTGGCTCTCAATTCCCACATGCTTGTACTATGTTTGATAAGTTTTTGAGAGATGATGAGCTTAAATTCTTCAATTTTATGGTGTTTAAGTGTATTTGATAGTTGCCGAGGGTCATGATAGCATTCCATAGCATTTAAACTGTTTTTGGTAAGTAAAATCACAATTTTTCCCAAAACCTGCTGAAATTTGCTGATGATGTTGCTTACCCTAAATTGTACCCTATGCAAATTCTGCGTAACCTTAAGCAAATTCGTGCTTGACCCTAAACATTTCCAAACTCTTTAGTTTAGCAATTGCTACGTGCTTACCCTAAGCTGTACTCTATACAAATGCTGCTTAACCTTAAGCAAATTCGTGCTTGACCCTAAGCATTAGCCCAAGCCACCAGTGTTTGCCCTAAATTTTAAAAGTTCTAAACTTTTGCCACTTTTATCCCATTATCTCTCTCGAAAAACCAGAGCACACTACGACTCCCTCCACCATCTCTTCAGGCTATTCTTGGGAAGTTAAAGAGATTTTTTTTTTTTTACTTATTAAATGGTGAAAACTAAGGTTTGGTCTACCCACAAGCCCCGAAAATCCAAAAGATCTACTAAATTGAAAATGACCACTCCTTTTTTACCTTCTGCTAGTGCAAACCCTATCCCAAGTTCAAGCCCACCACCACCACCACAATCACCACCAAGCCCATTACCGCCACCACAATTGCCACCACCACCTTCACCACCACTACCCCAAGACCAAACACCCTCCCTCATCCCGCCGACACCTCTCACACCACAATATGAAACCGCTAATGAAACCCCCATCCTAGCCCCTACCATCAAAACCCCTATTGAGACACCCACTACTAAAACCATTAAGGAAGTCAACTATAATACTAGCATTAGTAGCAGTGGCTTTATCTTGGGATTAGAGTCTTAGCCTAGTTACTGTAGTTATATCATAGCCTATTTGTATGGTAGTACATCATGGTCTATGGACAATGATGGCCTAGAAGCCAAGTGTGCCTCATTAAGAATTGACCCTGACTAGCATTTATAAATGGGCCATCACCCCCTACCCCCCTTTTAAGCAGACCCGTATAGTTAGTATCAGGGGACCTTACCATCACCAAATTGGCTAAGCTGACTACCTTCCCACCTGTTACTAAAACCAAGATCATCCATCATATTTTGACCTATGAGATACCACTTATGGCCAATTATAGGACCGACCTTTACTACTCAAACATGTTCCTAATGACTTGTCTTTTAAAGGGGAGGTAGTTAGATTTTCCTATCCCCATGATGCACACTATGGCCTTAGTTTTGAGGTACACTACTGGGTGGTTGCCTTATAGGCATCTATTTTCAACGATCTTTGTAGCTGAGGCATAGACCTTAGGGTGAGCCTCCGATGGTCCTTATGGGCGATTATAAGCTTTACACCACAACCACCCTACCACATATGGGAGTATACCCCGAGCATGGGCCTTATAGGGGATTATAAGCTTTATACCATAACCACCCTACCACGTATGGGAGCATACCTCAAGCATGGGGTATACGTGCATAGGAAAGGAGAGTTAGCACCCCAAGATAAGGATTAGGTTGAGGAGCAAGGTGAGCCTGAAGTGCTAGCATAGGGTTAAAAGCAACCAAAGGGATCAGGGGCACCCCTAAGGGCAGGAGCCCAGGGGCAGGGGGTCACAATTAAAGTAAGTTTAGGGGCTAGTAGAAGAGCTAGGCTAGTAAGAGAGAGGACAACCCTCTGGTGTTACAAGGGAAGACCATAGCACTCTTGCTCACATATAGTTAGAAGTGACATAGGCTGCTGATAGAGTGCAATAGCTAGACCAAAGGATGGTGTAGATGGAGTAAAACATATTTAGCACACTTGCATACTCTCTTCCAGTAGGTTATTTCTTCACTACCTTCCCCACCCCCTCAATGACACTACATAGAGCTAGCCTCAGAGACATTTTAGTTATTTGTTTATTTACTTCTCACGATTGGATGTTAATTTTTTGTTTTATATTCTGTGTATGCATTTTGTTCCACTCCCATGGTGAATTGTATAGTTACTTTCAGTTTCATAAATAGAAATGTTAGAAATAAATTAAATTGTTATAGATTATATGATTAGAAAATATGTGTATCTGGAAATACTCTTGTATTCATGATTTTCTATGAACAATGAAGAATGGAAGCGAAAGAGTAGGTTCACAACTCTCAATATCCACAGCCTTCAAATTCTACATGAATTCTATCTGATGTTAAATGGGGTTATCAATATATATATATATATATATAGGACTGAGAGTTGGGGCCTCTTCCTTAGTGGGCTTATGGACAGCCTAACCCATTACAGGTTTGCCCAATCACATAACCCAATCCATTTAGATATTGCCAATTACTAAACTTATTATTTGATATCATTATTTAATCTTTCAATGAGCCTAACAATTGATTAATGCTAATCCATATACAGATACAAATAAATAATCCAACAATCTCCCACTTGGATAGCAATAATCAATTTATTAAACTAAAAGTATAGATTAATAAAATACAAAACAATATCCAATAACAAGTAAGCAATTTAACCTATAAAATCCAGTTAATGTAATGGCAAATAAAATAACATTGAATCCGATAGGGAAAACAATATTATATATATGTGCCAACAAAATCTTAAAAAAAAAGAAAAACTGAATTTAAATGGAATATGTGACAAGATATGTCTAAAAATAATGGTTTAAGCATTCCATACAAATGCTAACCCAAATATAACATAAAATAAACTCCCACTAAACCAAAGCATCATCAAAAGTTCACTACACCCATATGCGCAACATGCTTCTAAAAAACACTAATGGGAAAAGCTTTGGTTAACGGATCCGCAATCATTCGATCCGTAGTAATATGTTCAATCCGAGTCTGTGATTCACAAATCTTCTCTCGAACAAACAGGAATTTGACATCAAAATATTTAGTTCGACTAGAATTCCTGTGATTTTGAGAGAAGTAAACAGCAGGAGCATTATTGCAATAAATAGTCAAAGGCCTTGAGATGCTCTCAACAACAAGCATACCATAAATCAATTTCTTTAACCAAATAGCTTGACAAGTGGCTTCATAATAAGCAACATACTCTGCTTCCATAGTGGAGGTAGCGGTAAGTGTTTGTTTGGCACTTTTCCAAGAAACAACTCCTCCAGACATCATGAAGATGTAACCAGAAGTAGATTTTCTATCATCTACACAACCTGCAAAGTCAGAATCAGAGCACCGAATGACTTTCAGATTGCTAGATCTTTTGTACGTCAACATATAATTCTTAATACCCTACAAATATCTCATAACTTTCTTTGCAGCTTTCCAGTGACTCCATCCAGGATTACTTAAGTATTTACCTAGGACACTAATAGCAAATGCTATATCAGGACGAGTGCATACTTGAGCATACATCAACCTCCCAACTGCAGAACTATATGGAATCTTTTCCATTTCAGTCCTTTCCTTATCATCCTAAGGACACTGAGCTTTACAGAGTTTCTCACCTAAAAGAATAGGTGCAATAGAAGATGAGCAAGTGTGCATGTTAAATCTCTTAAGAACTCAATCAATATAAGTTCCTTGAGACAAACCCAATATGCCTCGAGACTAATCACGGTGAATCTGAATATCCAGAACATTTGTGGCCTCACCAAGATCTTTCATGTCAAAGTGATTAGAAAGCATGTATTTTGTCTCATTTAAGAGATTGATGCTATTACTGGCAATAAGAATGTCATTAACATACAATACTAGAATAATGAAATGGCTCCCACTCACCTTCTGAAAGATGCATTGATCTGAAGCATTCTCCTCAAAACCAAGAGAAGTCAAAACTTGATCAAACTTCAGATACCATTGTTTAGAAACCTATTTAACCCGTAAATGGATCTTTTTAGCTTGCACACTAAGTGTTCTTTGCCAATTTCTATTAAACCATTAGGTTGAACTATATACACATCTTCATACAAGTCTCCATTTAATAAAGCTGTTTTAACATCCATCTGGTGGAGTTCTAAGTCATAATGAGCAACTAAAGTCATAACCACACGAATGTAACACCCTAGGCAAATCCCACATCGACAAAACACGGGAGAGATGCTGGGTTCATAAGTTGACAGTTCGTAACCCCTATTGACGCGTTTTAAAACCGTGAGGGCTTCGGCCCAGAGCGGACAATATCACTAGTGGGCCGGGCCGTTACATTTGTGGTATCAGAGCCGCTCCGCGTGCAACCTTGAACGATGGTGGGGCAAACCTCAGTGAGGACGCTGAGTCCCATAAGGGGTGGATTGTAACACCCTAGGCAAATCCCACATCGACAAAACACGGGAGAGATGCTGGGTTTATAAGTTGATGGTTCGTAACTCTTAGTGACGCGTTTTAAAATCGTGAGGGCTACCGCAGCGACAAGTATCACTAGTGGGTCGCCGTTACATTTGTGGTATCGAGCGCTCCGTGCAACCTTGAGCGATGGTGGGGCAAACCTCGGACGCCGAGTCCCATAAGGGGTGGATTGTAACACCTAGGCAAATCCACATCGACAAACACGAGAGATGCCGGGTTCATGTTGACGTTCGCATTTCTATTGACGCGCTTTTAAAACCGTGAGGGCTGGCCCAGAGCGACAATATCACCAGCGGCCCACCCCACTATTGATATTATCCGCCTCGGGCCAAGCCCTCACGGTTTTAAAACGCGCCAATAGGGTTACAACCGTCAACTTATGAACCCAAAGATCTCTCCCGTGTTTTGTCGATGTGGATTTGCCTAGGTGTTACAATCCAATCCTCTTATGGGACTCAGCGTCCTCGTTGAGGTTTGCCCCACCATCGTTCAAGGTTGCACGCGGAGCGGCTCTGATACCACAAATGTAATGGCCCGGCCCACTAGTGATATTGTCCGCTCTGGGCCGAAGCCCTCACGGTTTTAAAACGCGTCGCTAGGGGTTACGAACCATCAACTTATAAACCCAGCATCTCTCCCGTGTTTTGTCGATGTGGGATTTGCCTAGGGTGTTACATGCTACCACAGTGACTCCTGATTTTTTAGCACTATTTGGATTGGACTCACCCATTTACTATCTGAAATTGGGTAAACAACCCCTGTATCCAGTAGCTTAAAAATCTCCTTCTTCACAACCTTCATCATCTGTGGGTTTAACCTCCTTTGAGCTTCTCTACTTGGCTTAGCATCATCCTCCAGTAAAATTTTGTGCATTCACGCTGAGGACTTATACCTTTGATGTCAGCTATTGTCCATCCAATTGCTTCCTTATGCACTCTCAGAACTCTAGTCAATCTTTCTTTTTGAATCTTTGTTAAATTACTTGAGATGATAACTGGAAGTGTCTCATTGTCTCCTAAGTAAACATACTTTAAATGCTTAGGTAAAGGCTTGAGTTTAAGAACTGGCGCCTGCACGACAGAAATAATTTTGTGTGAGATACAGGTAAGTCAATCTTTGATACTCCATAGCTTTTTGGAACAAAATGTAATGACTGTAATGCCATTACTGTGTCTTGAACCTCTACACTTAATGGCTGATTGATACTAACTTCCTGAATTCCTTGACTAATCATTTTTTCTAACTCATCCTCCATGCTTAACTCAAAAACATCCTGCACAAATGTATCAACAACATCAATAGAAAAAACAAAATGATCATTAGTAGGATACTTCATGGCATCAAAGATATTAAATTTGACAATCTCTCCATCAAACTCCATAGTTAAGGTACCATCATCCACATCAATTTTCGTCTTGGCAGTTTTTAGGAAAGGTTTTCAGAACAAAATCAAAGCTGAGTTTGATGTGGGAGCACCATCCTCCATATCCAAAATGTATAAATCTGTAGGAAAAAACAACTCTCCAACTTGCACTAAAACATCCTCAACTACTCCCAATGGGTAAGCATTAAAACGGTTAGCTAACTGAATAATGACACTGGTTTCTTTCAACGAACCCAAATTTAAAGTTTGAAAAACTGAATATGACATAACATTAATAGATGCTCCTAAATCTGCTATTGCATGTTCAAATCTAGATCACCTATTTCGCAGGGAATAGAAAATGAACCTGGATCCTTACACTTAGGGGGTAATTTTCGCTGAATTAATGCTGTCACATTTTCCCCGACACTGATCTTTCCATTATTCCTCAACTTGTGCTTTGTAGTGCATAATTCCTTAAGGAATTTAGCGTAACTGGGGACTTGTTTGATCGTATCAAGTAAAGGTATATTAACCTCCACCTTTTTGAAAGTCTCTAAAATCTCTTTCTCTTATTCTTCTCTCTTAGTCTTGGCCAACCTGCTAGGGAATGTATGACGCCCCTTACCCGTCTACCGTATGGCCGAGCAAAAAGTGCCACATTCGGTGCCGGAGCACCCTATCTTGTTGTATCATATCCATTGTAAACCTTTGATGTCATTTAAAACATGTATTCTATGTGTAGAAATTTTTTTTTTTAATATCTTATTTCTGTGGAGACCCGGACAGAGTCTCCCTTATTTTATTAGCATCTGGCGGGTTCCACTAATCACCTGTTAACATGTCCATATTCATTTCACACATTTCCATATCATATTTTCATGTATCATATCATTCACAATTATTTATGAGATCTCAAAATGAAGTGTCATCTATTGCATTCATATGGAAATTCATAGATAATAAATTATAAGTTTTCATTTTTAAGTCCAAAATGAAATACATCATAAACTAGTAATTACATCATGACTAAACATAATGAACCAAAATACTAGTCTATACATGGGCCCTACCAAAATACAAAAGACCAGTGAGGTGACTCTGGACAATGGCAGATCTGATCAGAGCTCACTGCACCATCGGTCTTCGCCGTGGTCACTGCGCTGTCGGGTGATCTCCAGTACCTACGCGATGGAAAACCAACGCGCTAAGCATAACGCTTAGTGGTGCATAATTTATAATAACAATAATTTAATAATTTGAAATAATATATACAACTCATAATTTCTTGATCTTTTATATTTTTATTGCTCTTTGGAAACAATTAACATTATCCGGATCTTTTATGATTACTTATTGTATTTTAAGTCTTAATTAATTTTTATCAGTGCCCAAGAAACCTATAACAAATTTATAAAGGCTGGATGCACGGGTGTATACTGGTTAGACAGCCATATGTCTATCCAGAATACGTCTGTCAGGCACGAGGCCAGCTGTCGGGCATGAGACCCGCTGTCAGGCTTGTAAAGCCAGAAATAAAGTAGGCACAATGACCAGTAAGTAGGCATATAGCCTGTAGAACAATCATACCAGACATAGATTGTCAGTTCATGATTTTCTCAGAGGCGATCGCTATCTGTAGTCCCTAATTGGTATACCAATTTATCCAAACTAAATAAATAAGTCTAGGTATACTATGGGCAATTAAACATTTTTAATTAATTTAGCACTATTCACTATTACTATTTTCTAGCACTGTTCATTGGTACCATTAATTTCATATTAATAGGATATTAGTCCTAATTTACATATTCATATCATTTTTAATATTTAATTCTCCTTATGAGTATTTTGATTATCATATATATAGCATTTTTTTCCATGAATCTTTCTTTAGGTTCATGTTGATGTGTTATCCTTATCTAGGAATTTGACTAGGTTGGGATATCTATTTAGTCACAATTCCTTCATAACAATTGCTCCTCTATATTTAAACTTGAATTTCAGTTTTTGAATTACTGAATTTGGGGTTATAAAACTCAAGTTATGGTCAAAATACCAAAGGAATAGTATTTTGGGACATTTTCTGGGTTGGTAGTTTCAGGGACCCAACTTATGCTAACAATTTGAATTAGTTAAAGCCAAAACTGGGTTAAGTAGTCTTCATGAAAAATGTAGCCCTATGTCTAAACTTTCCATGGGTGAAATTTTAGGTCATTTGGACTAGTATAGAGAGAGTTATGACCAAATGAACATGTACTATTCATTTGGTCATTTTCTGGATTTGGGTGCAGGGAAATCCAAATTAGGCAGTATTTAGGTCAAGTTTTGGACAGAATTTGGGCATGGTTTCTTCATACAATATGGGCTATTTTGGGTCTAGTTTCACCCCTAATTGGCCTCATACCAATTGGGGTCACACAATTTCATTTATGGCCTAAAATGTGTACTGCCCTCAACAACACAACCTACAGAAAATAGCACTTCCAAAATTTCATTTCTCCTCCAACTTCCTTGCTTCAATTTGACATTCAAGGAACTTCTAAATATCATCAACACATCTCAACAATCCCAATTGCATGGTATAATACAAAAATACCAAAGTTAGGCCAAACCCTAACTCACAATTTCAACCTCATAAAATCTCAATGTAAATCAACTTCTAATACTTATAATGCATTAACCCACATCATTAAATCACTTTATATACATCATAGTCATCAAAAACCATCACTCACCATGGGTACCAAAAATTTACTCCCCTCATAACTCACCTATTTCTTTTAGTTTCTTACAAATTTCACTTCATTTTAACCTTAACTCAAGGATTAATAAAGGAAGAAAGGAAGATTAGGCACTAACCTCTTGGGTAACTTGTTAAACTTCAACTTTTCTTCTTCTTTTCACTATCAATGGCTTCCTTATGGAGTGGGCTAACTTTTTAATGAAGGGATCTATGGGTTTTGGTGAGTGAAAGCTTGGGAAATCAAGCTTTAAGCTTGATAACAATGGTGGGGAGGGAGAGACTAAGGGAGACGGCAAGGAGAGAGAGAGAAGAGGAAGAAGAAGATGGTGGGTGGGGTTTTGTCTCTTGTGAGTATTTATATATATATATATATATATATATATATATATATATATATATATATATATATATATATATATATATATTTATGTGTACTTTATTGTTTTTAAATTTCATAAATCTATTTCCTTTCTTTTCTTTTCTTTCCTTTTCTTTTCTTTTCTTTTCTTCTTCTTTCTCTTCTCATTTCTCAAATTCAAATTCATAAAATTAATTTATGTTAATTATTCTATTTCCAAATTTTGACATTTAAGTCAAAATTCACCTCTAAGGGTGAAATGACCAAAATGCCTTTCATGGTGCTCATCGGATTATTTTTTTTATACCAATTAATAAATTCTCTAAATTTTATTTTATTTCTCAAAATTTTTCCTATATATTTTTTTTAATATTTATTTCATTAATTTATGCCTCCTCACTATAGTTTAAGTGTAGTTCCAGACATTTTAACTGTTCGAACAGACATTAGTTGTCGGAACAGTAAAATGTACGGACTACCTACTGTATGGGCGTTACAGAATGGAGGAAGAATAGAATTATTAGCCTTATTCAATTCAAGTTCAATATTTACCTCAACTTCAAGAACTTCAGATTCTTTTGCTCCTTGCTTCTTCTTTTTCATTGACTAATATAGAGTCTGATTATCAAATTCTTTCCCACTCCACAACACTATAGCACTTGCATTTTCTCTGGGATTCATAATTGTTTGTGATGGAAGCTTTCCAAAACCTTGAGCTTCAAGCTTACTCACAGATGAAGCTAACAGACCAATCTGCTTCTCTATGTTTTGAATGCTATTTCTGGTCTTCTGTTGAAACCATTGTGTATTGTTAGCCAAAGCCTTAACAATTTCATGGAGTGACATACCTTGATTTAAGGGAGGAGGAGGTGGTTGATTCACTTGTGGTCTCTCTGCTGATATCAATTTTGTACTGGTTAATTCTCATAGCTCAAATTGTGATGATCTCGCTATCCCAAATTATAAGAATTAAAAAAGGGGTCATACCCAAATTATAAGAATTAGAAAAGGGGTCATACCTGCATTGTGGTTGTCCAAAATTTCCTACTACATTAGCATGTTACAATGATTCATCCTCTTGTAATATAGGACACATGTCAGTGGCATGACCCGAACCCAAACAGATTCCACATACTTTAACTATTCGCATGTTCCCTACAGCCAATTGCCTCACCCAAGAAGTTAAATAAGAAATCTGTTTCTCAAGGTTAGATGTACTTACCTCATTAACCTTCTTAGGTGTGTGATCCATTCTCATTCCAAACTATTGAGAGTTTGCTGCCATGTTAGCAATCAGCCTCCTTGCATCTTCTGGTGTCTTATCAACCAAAGCTCCTCCACTAGCAGCATCTATCATACTGCGGTCCATTGGTAGAAGTCCCTATAGAAATACTGAATCAAAAGCTGCTCACTTATTTGATAATGAGGACAACTTGCACTCAGCTTCTTAAATCACTCCCAATACTTGTACAAACTCTCTCCATTGTACTGCCGGATGCCATAAATTTCTTTTCTTATGTTAGCAGCCCAGGAAGCAGGAAAATAATTCTCCAAAAACATCCACTTCATCTCATTCCATGAGTTGATAGATCCAGAAAGAAGGTAATACAACCAATCCTTAGTTGTGCCTTCCAGTGAGAAAGGGAAAGCTTGAAGCTTAATCTGCTCCTCTGAAACTCCTTGAGGTTTCATGCTAGAACACACAACATAAAATTCCTTTAAATGCTTATGTGGATCCTTACCTAAAAGACAATGAAACTTAGGCAACAAATGGATTAGTCCAGACTTTAACTCAAAAGCAATATCTAAAGCAGGGAATTGAATACACAAAGGTTGTTGGTTTATATTAGGGGTAGCCAACTCTTTCAAAGTCCTAGTAGCCATGGTTTTATTTTCGGAATCTAAATCCGAACCTAATAGAGAATGGACTCCTTCAGATGTACTCGAAACTTGAATAAGGTTATCTTGCTTAGCTAATTTTCTCAACTGTTTAGCTATTTTCTCTACTTCTGGATCAAAGAGCAACTCACTAGATCGAGAAGTTATTGTCATAAACAAAAAGAATCAAACTAAAAGACAGAAAAATGCCTCAAAACCCTAGAAAATGGTGGAATTTGGCCTCAAGAGGGTGGGGCCAATAGTTTTTTTTTTTCAGAACGTCGTTTCCTTTAAAACAAGTATAGAACGCCCTCCTAATTCAACCAAAATTCTGCCAATGAATAGTAATATCGTAATTTCCGCCGCAAACCTGAAAACAGTAACACTTCACAAACAAAGGTAATAACATAATATCCTAACACTAAAAACACGAAATCCAATAAACTTTCAGTCCTCGGCAATGGTGCCAAAATTTTGATGGTTGCCGATTCCACCAAAAATTAATGAAATTACCAATAATGAAATGCTCTTTTGTTTTCTGAATGCCAAAAGTGGTAATCCAGGTCGAATCCTAGAGACTGAGTTACTAAATTTCGTGCACATGTGTCACGACCCAGGGATGGGGTTGGGACGTGCTTGTTCAACCAGCTACGCACTGGGGTGAAAACTTCGTGTCCCACATCGGAAACGGGAAGAAAAGATTTGGGCCATATATGTGGGAGTCTTCCTCACCAGTCGCGCTTTTGGGAATGAAACCTCCCAAGGGACAAATCCGTGAGGCCCATGGGCCAAAGCGGACAATACTAATCGGAGAAGGATCGGTGTTACAATTTGGTATCGAGTGGACTCCTCTATTACGGTGTGTGGTGCGAGGACGCAGCTGGCGTATGCTGGTGGGCTTGTCACGACCCAGGGATGGGGTTGGGACGTGCTTGTTCAACCAGCTACGCACTGGGGTGAAAACTTCGTGTCCCACATCGGAAACGGGAAGAAAAGATTTGGGCCATATATGTGGGAGTCTTCTCACCTGGTCAGCGCGCTTTTGGGAATGAAACCTCCCAAGGGACAAATCCGTGAGGCCCATGGGCCAAAGCGGACAATACTAACTAGAGAAGGATTGGGCTGTTACAACGTGTGTAACAGGAAAAGGGGGTTTTAACACTAAATCAGAAGAAATCAAGTTCAAAAATTAAAGAACTAAATTTAAGTATAAAACTCTCAATTTAAACAAACTTCAGTCCAAGGCAATTCGCATTCTAATGCATAACTCGGTCATAGACAAAGGAAATATAATTATCTCTTATTGAATACTTAATATAGATTTACCAAACAGTGAGGTAAAACCCCTTACTTCCCTATGCTCGTTAATTCAAGCCCAGTACTCTTATCAATTCTAATTATTAACTGAATTGGTATTAAGCAATCCTCATCAATTTAATAACTGCTTTAAGAACAGAAAGTAGTTAAGCTTGAACAATAATTTATAAAAGCATAAATCATTTAATTCATTCTATTGTTTCTTTAGGTTATTATCGAAAACTTGGATCATAATTAATAATACCTAATGGCTATTAACATTCAATCTTACACAACAATTACGAGTTATGAAAATGAACTAGCAATTAATCACATCAAATAATTAACTAACAGGCCTTTTTAGTAAATCATTCAATAGATTAAAAACAATGAAATTGAGAAACAATAGATATCCAAAAAGGCATAATTTAAATTAAGAACCTAGTCTCACAAATCATGCATAAGAACTAGAATCCCTTGAACTGAATTTAGAAACTTAGCCACTCATGTTAATGGCTTAAAGAAAAATAAAGTAAAATAATGAAGAAATCTAAAACTATGAATGTGAATGAAGAATGAAGGTGTCTACCCAGCTGCTTCCAAACATGATGTTTATACTAAAAAACATAATCCAAAGATAAGAACCAAACTTTGAAATTTTTAAAAATCAAAAAGACAGATTCTCTGTTTTGCATTTACGGGCAATTTTTGGCCACTTCCCCTCCGATTCTATCCCTGACCTCTTCAAGATAGTTGTAGCCCTACTTCTCAGCTTTCCAACGAATACTCATTTGCCCAAATTGGAGGTCTACAGCCCAAGTTATGGGCTAAAAACTAAAACTGGTTCTGACAGACAATCCAACCCAAAAAATTCGACTTCACTGCCGTTTTTAACCACCAAAACGACGTAATCTTATCTTCAGCCCCTCATAGAAATTGTAGAGGTAGTTCTTAAGGTTCAATTGGGCTTAGGTTTACTTCATTTGGACATCTAGAGCTATAGATATAAAATAAATTCCAAAATTGATGGTGATAAGTCAGGTCTGGGCTTTTGTATTAGATTCATAGCTAATTTTGACAACCTTAGAGACCGATCTGGGTTTTGGTCCCTCTTTGTCATTTGTAGTGCCCTAACTTAGTTTCTCATTGAATTAAACAACATTGGATTTGGAGACCCACAACTTCAGAAATACTTGAAAAATATAGCAAAGGTCAAATTAATGAAAATGCTGAAAATTTCTCAATTTAATACAATTATTCCAAAAACTCTCTAGAAATATGTCTAATTGATAATTATACTTTAATCAACTGAATTAGGCATAAAAATACACTAGAAATACTAAATGTGATGGGAGTAAAAATATTAATTATGCACTTATCAATCCTATTGAGAAATATTTCTTCTGCTCAAATTAGGAAAAGATTCCTCTCCAAATCTTATTAGGATTTTGAGTCATAATTCTAGTAGTTTTCAAATTATAACCTTTGTTATGAGAAAGTGTTTAAGATAAGAATATGTTATGTATAAAAACGTACGTTATTCACTCATAATGATCATCAGTAATGATATCGTATAAAGACGTATATCTAAACAAAAAATGGAACGAGCTAAATATGGATTTTTTTTTTCTAGTAAATTATAGGTATCTTTTAGTCTATTGAGTTAAGTCTAATCCTACTCACATCGGAAATGTATATTATGAGGTAAAGCGCTCCTAGCGGAGATTTTTTCTTCATTCACAAGAATTAAATCCTCAACCTTACTTAAAAGATATAAAGTTTTTTACCATTCATAGCAAACTCTGTTAGCGGGGCTAAACATTCTTTTACTATATTTCTTTTGTCTTTTTATGCCCTTTAATTAATTAATTTAATATAATGTTTAAAATGAACATAGGTTGCGATTACTTTCCATGTCAAATTATTGGTATTTAATAATATTTTACTTCACTATGTCTTCTACCAAAAAGTAAAGAACTTCACTATGTCCCATAATTAGTTTTTATTAAAAATATTCTCACACAATTTTTTTGCAAACGTTTATTAGAACGTCGCTCTAACATATGGTGACGTAGATATATAAAAATTATATAAAAAAATTAATATAAACTTATAATAATATTTATTTTACTTATAATAATATTTGTTGAATATTGTTATAGACATTTAAATGATGTCCAATACATTTTTCTAATTCAATTAAGCAGAATCAATTTAATTATTAATTTTATTGCTAATTTATTATTTAGAAAATTTTCGCGTAATATATAGTATTAAAATTTAAATTTTAAATTTTGATATTTTACTAATAATTTTTATATCAAATAATCAATCATATAAATAAATAATTAAATAAATAAGATGACCTTAATTAAAGACAAATTAAGAAAAGAAATCCTTTATCCTCTGTTTGAGATGAAATTTTTTAAGGTAATGAGAACGTTTTTGAACTTTAACAACTTTAAATTTGTGTTTGAAAGGTCTCAATGATTTTTTAAAGTAATGTTTTAGAAAATTTTTCCAAATCTCAAAAAAAGAACTCCATTTTCCAGCCTAGTGAATAGGTGTATTAAGAAGATTTTTTTTTTAATTTTTAAATATTTAAAAATTTTTCTATTTTTTCTAAATAATAAAAAAATTATAAAAATTTAAAAGCCAACTTCCAAGCAATAGCAATAATATCTGAAAAGAAAACGAAGGCCAAGCATAAAACAAATGTTTGATTTAGGAGGTAATTGAGTGGAAAATGGAAAGGAAAATGGAAAATGGAAAAGTCTTGGTGAGGCAATTGAATTCCAAGCAATAGCAATAAATATATGAAAGGAAAACGAAGCATAAATCAAGTGTTGGCATTTTCCGTGTACAGAGTCTTGCTCCAATTTACACTTTCTTAGAATTTTCTCTGTACATAGTCTTGAACCAATTGTCACTTTCTTAGCATTTTCTCTGCGCATAGTCTTGAGATGGCAACATATATGATATATATACAAATCACTCCATTTAAATTTAATTAATAATTTTAATATCAAATTCCTTTTAAATTCTATTAGAATTTATTTTAAACCATCCACACTCGTTCAAAATTGATTATCATTACCTAAATATTTCTTGAATTTTTTTGGTTTTATATATTTTACTTAATAATTTATATAAAAAAATTTATTAATTATTTATATTTTAAATTTTAAAAATCATATAAATTATTTAAATTCTATTTATTTAAATAAAATATCCAAAAATTTATAAATATTATTATAATACACACACATATATATAATTATTTATTTATATAAATATATGCCCTTAATATATAAAATCTAAACTTAATCCAAATTCGATGCGAGTATTATTTTCTTAATCATAGTATGTCTAAAACTTAATTATATACTATTCAATTTTATTTCAATTGGTATCAATTACTTGAAAATACCCAACTCATCATGATTCTTAATTTTATCCAATTTCTCAGCATTTTCTAGTTTTGATCCAATTTTCACTTTCTTATCATTTCTCAAGACTATCATGACTTCCTTAGCATTTTCCCTATGCCGTATTGATCCAATCTTCACTTTCTTATCATTTTACCTGTACATAGTCTTGAACCAGTCTTCACTTAGCATTTTTCCTGCATTTATAAATTTTGGATTTCAAATATTGGATCTGAATTTTAAAATTTAAAATTGATAAATTTGAAAATATATTGTTTAGATAACAAACAGAATTTTAATTTTTAAATTTAAAATGGAAGTGAGTATTCAATAATAAAAAAAAAACTTTTATTAAGTTGAATTAGAATTTCAAATAACATAACATGGTTGATGTTGTTCTTTCAAATCTTTAACTTTTTGAGTCCTTATATTTATTTGTGTTTAATTGAAATTCAAATTAATATTTTTTTTAATGTTATCCATGAATCCAAATAGGTTATTTTATTTTAGATAAAAACCCTATTTAGCCATTAAAGTTTGGCCCAATTATTACATAAGTTCTTAAAGTTTTTTGGAGTCTAAATAAGTCTTTTAAATTTAATAAATAAATAAATAAATAAGTCTTTCAAATTTTAAAACTAGATCAAATAAGTCTTTTTATTATTTATGGGACAAACAAGTCCTTTAACTTTTAAAAATAGATTAAAAAAAAAAAAACTAGATTATAACTTGACTCTAAATCAAATCCCCGCCAAGGCTATGCATGAAGATCTTTTAGCGCACGAGGTACTAATCAGCTATCCTCCGTATCTAATCTAAAATATACCAGTGGATATCTATTACATTTTAGAACAGATTAATAAATTTTTCTTATCAAATGAGTTTGTTTGTCCCTAAAATAGTAAAAGAGTCCTTGATATTTTTTTAAAATTTTGAAAGATTTGTTCGAATCTCAAAAATGTTTAAGAGCTTATGTGACTATTGGTCTATACTTAAAGGGCCAAAATAGACCCTTTTGCCTTGCCTTTATTTTATTTTATTTTGACAAAAAAGCATATTTTAGTCATATAAGTCCTTGAAGTGTTTTGGTGTTCAAACAAGGCTTTCAAATTTTAAAATAATCAAATAAGTCCTTTAAATTTTAAAAACAAATCAAATAAGTCATTTTTATAATAATGTTTAATATTAGGCCTAATAGTAAAAAAAAAAAACCAAAACTTTGTGAGTTTTGTCAATTATAGCTAAAACTTTTTTTTTTTTTTGTCAATCTTGAACTAATTTGAATCTTTCATATTAGTTATGGCCAGAGTCCCAAATTGGGCAAAATGAATGGTCATGTGGCAATTGACGTGGTAAAAATATTAATTTTTAATGTATGTTATTATTGACATAGCAGATGATGTAGCATGAACTTTAATTATTAATTTGATTGTTAATTTATTATTTAAAATTTTTTCTCGTAATATATATTTTTAAAATTTAAAATTCTTAATTTTTTAATAATTTTTTATATCAAATAATCAATCATATAAATAAATAAATAAGATAACTTTAGTTAAAGGAAAAATAAGAAAAGAGAAGAAATCCTTTACCCTCGGTTTGAAGGAAATTTTTTAAGATAATGAGAAGGTTTTTAAATTTAAAAATCTTAAATTTGTGTTGGGAGAACTCTTGATTTTTAAAGTAAATTTTTAGGAAATTTTTTTCAAATCTTAAAAAAATTCTATTTTTCAATTTAATTAATTGGTGAATTAAGAAGATTCTTTCTTTAAAACTTTTAAATACTTAAAAAAAAATTATTTCTCTTAAGTAATAAAAATTAAAAAAAATTTAAAAGTCAAATTCCAAGCTATAATATCTAAAAAGAAATAACGAAGGCCAAGCATAAGTGTTAGCATTTTCCCTGTACAGAGTCTTGATCCAATTTACACTTCCTTTGCATTTTCTCTCTACATAGTCTTGAACCAATTTTCACTTTTCTTAGCATTTTATTTTAATTTTTTTACATAATATTGAGATAGCAATGTAACGATCGGGATCCAACCACTACAGGAATTGTCCGCTTTGGCCATAAGCCTCACGGTTTTGTCCCATAGGTGGAATGGAGAACTTCCTAGGAGGTCACCCATCCTAGGATTTCTCTCAAGCGAGCACGCTTAACCCTGGAGTTCTTCAAACTCCAGGCCATTCCACCAAAAGGCGCCTCTAGTGATTAGTTCCCCCATTATATATATCTGTAATGGCCCGGCCCACTAGTGATATTGTCCGCTCTGGGCCGAAGCCCTCACGGTTTTAAAACGCGTCAATAGGGGTTACGAACTATCAACTTATATACCCAGCATCTCTCCCGTGTTTTGCCGATGTGGGATTTGCCTAGGGTGTTACAATCCACCCCCCTTATGGGACTCAGCGTCCTCGCTGAGGTTTGCCCCACCATCGCTCAAGGTTGCACGCGGAGCAGCTCTGATACCACAAATGTAATGGCCCGGCCCACTAGTGATATTGTCCGCTCTGGACCGAAGCCCTCACGGTTTTAAAACACGTCAATAGGGGTTACGAACTATCAACTTATATACCCAGCATCTCTCCCGTGTTTTGCCGATGTGGGATTTGCCTAGGGTGTTACAATATCATTACTTTTTGAACCCAAGACCATCTCCGTGCTTTGCTGATGTGGGATTTGCCTAAGGGACCTTTCTCCCCCCCTTTCGGGACTCAGCGTCCTCGCTGAGGTTTGCCCCACCATCGCTCAAGAGGACACACAAGCGACTCTGATACCAATTGTAACGATTGGGATCCAACCACCAGAGGAATTGTCCGCTTTGGCCATAAGCCTCACGGTTTTGTCCCATAGGTGGAATGGAGAACTTCCCAGAAGGTCACCCATCCTAGGATTTCTCTCAAGCGAGCACGCTTAACCCTAGAGTTCTTCCAACTCTCCAGGCCATTCCACCAAAAGGCGCCTCTAGTGATTAGATCCCCCATCATATATATCATTACTTTTTGAACCCAAGACCATCTCCGTGCTTTGCCGATGTGGGATTTGCCTAAGGGATCACTTAACATGTCACACCTTATCCCTGGTAAGGCATGACATGTTCCCGTAGCATACCTAAGGAATTACCAAACTCCGCCTACCAATAACCCATTAGTTATGCTGCAAAGGATTTTAAAACAAATCATAGATTTTTATCTTATCAATTCTTTTGCGGAAAACTGCATGAGAATAGTTAAAATTACATGTAAACATTCATTGGAAATAATGATAGACTAAATATTGCAAAAGTTACATTTTCATAAGTCTCAAAGTAAAATATAAAATAGTTACAAACTTAAAATGTGTTAGCAATATAATGCTTTTAAATACAAACTGCTCAATGTCTATACATCCATATATATAGGTACAAAATACATCAACAAGAAATTATAGGGGTATACCTACAATATATACCCATAAACAATACCAAAATACTGCTTCCAAGTCTCTCACTAGGTAGCCTTCTCCTTTCCCTTACCTGCGATAGCATAAAGAAGCTATCGCTGAATATATCACTCAGTGGTGCACAACTAATAACTTTAAAACTTAAAGTAAAACACAATTTGTCAAAGCATAATAAATCACATTTTTCTTAAGCATGAAAACTTCACAATAGTTCTAAGTTCATAAGAGCCATTTATTGGAATAACATTTCAAATGAGAAATCACACTTCATAAATCACAATTCTCAAAGCATTAGTGTTGCCAATATCAACACACAGTTTAGGCCATGACACAAAATTTCACGATCAGTGCCGTGTTGTACACCACGACAAAGTAATCTCAACCTCACTAACCGTTATTAATGAGGAAAGGGCTAGCTAGCTAATGAGTACTCATGTAATCTTACCCCACTAACTGTTATTATTGTTATAAATAGCTTGTATGTTAGATAGTATAGAGAGAAAGAATTTCTATATTGTTAAAATATAAGAAAGTGAAGGAATGGCAAGAGTGAAATATGTATAGAATTATATATATATATTTCAATATATATTATTCTATTATGGCACTTAACAAGTAGATGTGTCTGTTAATAGACAGACATATCAATTCTATACAAACAGTCACAACTGTTTGTATAGGTATCTGTTAATAAACAGACATGTCTATTCTATACAAATAGTCATAACTATTTGTATAGGTATCTTTTAATAAATAGACATGTCTATTACATAAACAGTTGTATCTATTGGAGATAGACAGTTGTGTCTATCTAGTAAAGGTGCCATGACTTTTCATTCTTTATAAATATGGATGAGTTTTTTCAATCCAAATATACTACTTCTACTTCTTCTTCTTTTCTTCTAATCTCTCTAAATTCAGTTCATATAAAGAGTTCTTAAGGGAAATCTTCAGAAGTTGCTGTCTGCAGATTTCAGGCTTTGTTGTATCCTGGAGGTATATTGCCATAACCTTGCAGCAATCTAGTGGGGGCAATTAATACCTTAAAGATAGTGATTCATCACGCCTCAAAGCCTATTCTACACTCACTACCTCAACAATTTTAAGGTATTAATTGCAATGGAGTCCAAGGCTGTTTCCGTGATGAATCAAGAGTTTGTGAAACTTGATCGTTTTGATGGGACAAACTATGTTCGCTGGAAAGACAAGATGCTATTCCTACTCACCACATTGAAGATTTCTTATATACTTGATCCAAGTCTGCCTGCTATTTCACCACCAACTCCAGAAGATTCTGAACAAGTGAAAGCAGATCGAGACAAACATGAAGAAGATGAATTGCTATGCAGAGGTCATATTCTTAACAACTTGTCAGATAGGCTATATGATCTATTTACTTCTGTCAAGTCTCCAATGGAAATCTGGAAATCACTGGAGTTCAAATACAACTCAGAAAAACAAGGTGTGGATAAATTTCTCATCGTGAAATATTTTGAATTCCAAATGGTTGATAATATATCTGTTATGGATCAAGTCCATGAGTTACATGTCCTTGTTTCAAAACTTAAAGATTTGAAAGTGATAGTTCCTGAATCGTTGCAAGTAGGAGGAATAATAGCAAAACTTCCTCCTAGTTGGAATGATTATAGGAAGAAATTACTGCATACCACAGAAGATTTTTCTCTCGAACAGATTCAGAAACACTTGCGCATTGAAGAAGAGACAAGAAATCGTGATAAGAAATTTGTTTCTGAATCTACTACAAAAGTTAATTTTGTGCAAGGAAGTCAGAATTTAAAAAAAAAAAATTCTAGAAGTAAGAGAAAGTTTTCTGAAGCAGCAGGCAACAATACTAGTTATGGCAGCAACAGCAAATCAAAGAAAGGAAGAACTTGTTACAATTGTGGCAAGAAAGGGCACTACAAACGTGAATGCAGGTTTCTAAAGAAACATAAGAAAGAAGATACGAATAATAGTGCTCAGAATTCCAATAAAGAAAATATAGTTGAACAAACTACTGAATTGATTGCAATGATATCAGATTTGCATATTGGAATGGTAACAGAACTCAATATGGCTACAACAACCAAATCCAATGATTGGTGGTATGATTCTGGAGCTACTGTTCATGTTTGCAATGATAAGACTCAATTTAAAAATTATGAAGAAGTTATAAATGGGCAAAAAGTTCTAATGGGCAATCATGATTCCGCTAAAGTGGTGGGAAAAGGAAGTGTTGAATTAAACTTCACTTCTGGAAAGAAGCTATTATTAGTAAATGTGTTGTATGTGCCAGAAATAAGGAAAAATCTTGTGTCTGCTAGTCTATTGTGTAAGAAAGGTTATAAGGTTGTTCTGGAGTCCGATAAAATAATTGTGTCCATAAATGGACTATTTGTGGGAAAAGGTTACTCATGTGATGGAATGTTTAAACTCAGTATTAATAATAATATGAATATTTCTGTTTATACTGTTGAGTCATCTTTATCTTTATGGCATGATCGTTTAGCACATATTAGTTTTAAATCTTTAAAATTTATGGCTAAACATGGTTTAATTTCATATATAGATGATAATAAAAAATCTTGTGAAATCTGTATACAAGCAAAAATGATTAAGAAATCTTTTCCAAAAGTTGAAAGATGTTCTAAGTTATTAGAACTTGTGCATTCTGATATTTGTGAATTAAATGGAATATTGACTAAAGGGGGAAATAGATATTTTATAACTTTCATAGTTGATTTCTCCAAATATACTTATGTTTATTTAATGAAAAATAAAGATCAAGCATTCCAAATGTTTCAGATTTATAAATCTGAAGTTGAGAATCAAAAAGGAAAAAAAATCAAAATTTTAAGAAGTGACAGAGGAGGTGAGTATTTTTCCATTGAATTTTCTTCATTTTGTGAAGAAAATGGAATTATACATCAAAAAAGTGCACCTTATACACCACAACAAAATGGGTTGGCAGAAAGAAAGAATAGAACCTTAGTGGATATGCTTAATTCTATGCTTGTGAAATCTAATTTGCCAACAAACTTATGGGGAGAAGCTTTACTTACTGCTTGTCACTTACATAATAGAATTCCTTCTAGAAAATTTAAGATTTCTCCATATGAATTATGGAAAAATAGAAAACTTAACTTGAACTATCTAAGAGTGTAGGGCTGTTTAGCATATTATAGAGTTTCAGATCCTAAAAGGACTAAATTAGGTCCTAGAGCTTTGAAAGGAGTTTTTGTTGGTTATGCCGAAAATTCCAAAGCTTATAGAATTTTAAATTTAGACTTAAATGTAATTGTAGAATCTAGGGATGTTGAATTTATTAAAAATAAATTTCATAATGACCCTGTACATGAGCCCATTAGTAGTTCAAGTCAAAGCAATGGTTCTAGTATTGATATTAATTTTGAATCGACATCTAGTAACAAAAGAAAGTTAGATTCTTCTAATAAAATTAGAAGAAGTCAACGTATTAGAAAAGAAAAGAATTTACATCCAGATTTTATATCTTCTCAGGCTATTGTTTTTCTAGTAGAAGGCAATAGGTCAGTTGTACTTAACAAAATACCAATTTTGTTAAATGTAGAAGATGATCCTAAAACGTTTCAAGAGGCAATGACTACAAGGGATGTGGCCTTTTGGAAAGAGGCAATCAATGATGAAATGGAATCATTATTATTTAATAATACATGGGTTCTAGTTGATTTGCCACCTGGTTCCAAACCAATAGGATGTAAATGGGTTTTCAGAAGAAAATATAACACAGATGGATCGATTCAAACTTTTAAAGCTAGATTGGTTGCAAAGGGTTTTAAACAAAAAGAGGGAATTGACTACTTTGATACATATGCACCAGTGGCTGGAATAACATCTATTAGAGTACTTTTATCTTTAGCATCAATATATAATTTATATGTACATCAAATGGATGTTAAGACAGCCTTTCTAAATGGTGACTTAGAAGAAGAAGTTTATATGGAGCAACCAGAAGGATTTGTTTTACCAGGGAATGAAAGAAAGGTTTGTAAATTAATTAAATCTTTATATGTGACGCCCCTTACCCGTCTACCGTATAGCCGAGCAAGAAGTGCCACATTCGGTGCCGGAGCACCCTATCTTGTTTTATCATATCTATTGTAAACTTTTGATGTCATTTAAAACATGTATTCTATGTGTAGAAATTTTTTTTTTTTTTATATCTTATTTCTATGGAGACCCGGACAGAGCTTCCCTTATTTTATTAGCATCTGGCGGGTTCCACTAATCACCTGTTAACATGTTCATATTCATTTTACACATTTCCATATCATATTCTCATGTATCATATCATTTACAATTATTTATGAGATCTCAAAATGAAGTATTATCTATTGCATTCATATAGAAATTCATAGATAATAAATTACAAGTTTTCATTTCAATCTCAAAGTTTAATTACAAGTCCAAAATGAAATACATCATAAACTAGTAATTACATCATGACTAAACATAATGAACCAAAATACTAGTCTATACATGGGCCCTACCAAAATACAACAGACCGGTGAGGTGACTCTAGACAATGGCAGATCTGATCAAAGCTCACGCTGTACTCATCTGTCTTTGCCACTACCGATCTCCAGTACCTACGCGATGGAAAACCAACGCGCTAAGCATAACGCTTAGTGGTGCATAATTTATAATAACAATAATTTAATAATTTGAAATAATATATGTAACTCATAATTTCTGGGTATTTTACATTTTTATTGCTCTTTGGAAATAATTAACATTATTGGGATCTTTTATGATTACTTATTGTATTTTAAGTCTTAATTAATTTTTTTTTTCAGTGCCCAAGAAAACCTATAACAAATTATAAAAGCTGGATACATGGGAGTATACGGGTTAGACAGCCATATGTCTACCTCAGATACATCCTGTCAGCACGAGGCCACCGTCGCACGAGACTACCACAGCTTGTAAAGCCAGAAATAAAGTAGGCACAATGGCCAGTAAGTAGGCATATAGCCTGTAGAACAATCATATCAGACATATATTGTCAGTTCATGATTTGCTCTATAAGCAGTACTGCTATCTGTGGTCCCTAATTGGTATACCAATTTATCCAAACTAAATAAATAAGTCTAGGTATACTATGGGCAATTAAACATTTTTAATTATTTTAGCACTATTCACTGTTACTATTTTCTAGTACTGTTCATTGGTACCATTAATTTCATATTAATGGGACATTAGTCCCAATTTACATATTCATATCATTTTTAATATTTAATTATCCTTATGAGTATTTTAATTATTATATATAGCATTTTTCCCATGAACCTTTCTTTAGGTTCATGTTGATGTGTTATCTTTATCTAGGAATTTGACTAGGTTAGGATGTCTATTTAGTCACACTTCCTTCATAACAATTGTTCCTCTTTGTTTAAACTTGAATTTTAGTTTTTGAATCACTGAATTTGGAGTTATAGAACTCAAGTTATGGTCAAAATACCATAACTGGTCCCTTTGCCTCTAAGCTGTCCAGAATTTACAATTTCTAGTCAATAAACTTTGACCAGTCATTTGATCATTTTATGGTCATTTTTAGACTTAGGTTCCTTCACAAGATATGTTCCTCTATGTCTTAGGGACTCCCAGGTACAATTTCATAATTTTTCAAGCTTGGTATAGTGAGTTATGGTCAATGTATTAACCTGGACTCTCTCCTATAAGGGCAAAAATCAACTTCAGTATGTATGTTTGACCCTCTTTTTAGGGTCTTTACACTTAGAATATGGCAAAGGTGTCTAAATCAATATTGTATCCCTAAGTATCATGTTTCTACATCATATTGGCAAATCTCAAATGGAATTTCCTAGTGGGAGTTATGGCCAAATGAACACACAGGTATCAAATGGCATTCTGGGTTCAACTTAACATTTTCTAGATTTCAATTCCTAACTTTGGCTAATATTTCCCCTAGGATGCAATGGTTTCTAGAGCTTGGTCAAAACATAAAAATTGTTGTGCTATGTCTTATAAAACTTTTGGCACTAGTTTCACTCAATTTGCAGCTTTGGAGACCAAGTTATGGCATTTTTGCCAAAACTGGTCAAGCATACAAAAGGAACAGTATTTTGGTCATTTTCTGGGTTGGCAGTTTCAGTGACCCAACTTGTGCTAATAATTTGAATTGGTTAAAGGCAAAACTGGGTTAAGTGGTCTTCATGAAAAGTGTAGCCCTATGTCTAAACTTTCCATGGTTAATTGGCAGTTTCAGTGACCCAACTTGTGCTAACAATTTGAATTTGTTAAAGGCAAAACTGGGTTAAGTGGTCTTCATGAAAAGTGTAGCCCTATGTCTAAACTTTCCATGGTTAAACTTTTAGGTCATTTGGACTAGTATAGAGAGAGTTATGACCAAATGAATACGTACTGTTCATTTGGTCATTTTCTGGGTTGGGTTGCAGGGAAATCCGAATTTGGGCAGTATTTGGCTCAAGTTTTGGACAGAATTTGGGCATGGTTTCTTCATGGAAAATGGGCTATTTTGGGTCTAGTTTCACCTCCAATTGGCCTCATACCAATTGGGGTCACACAATTTTATTTATGGCCTAAAATGTACACTGCCCTCAACAAACACAACCTGCAGAAAATTAACACTTCCAAAACTCAATCTCCTCCAACTTCCTTACTTCAATTTGCATGCAATACACTTCTATAAGCAACAATTTCATCCCAATAGGTCAATTTCAACATTTTACACAAAGTCCTCAAAATTTACACAAACCCTAGTTTTCAAAGTTTCAAATTTACACAAACACTACACAATCAAACACCCAAGCATTTAAACTAATTACACATTCTCATGGAACCATTTTTCATCACTTAAAAGCAATAAATTTCAAGTTCCATGGCTGCCAAAAATTCAAGGGTTCTTTCCTCTAGATTTTCTTTTTGTTTTAATGGTATTTATGCTTAGCTAAACATGCTTTTCATGTTTAATAAAGAGAAGAAGAGGGATTAGTGCACTAACCTCTTGTGACCCACTTCAAACTTTAATCTTTCTTCTTCTTATGGGTATCTAAAGCTTCCTTATGATGTGGGCTAAATTTTTTGTGAAGGGGTCTATGGGTTTTGGTGAGTGAAAGCTTGGGAAATCAAGCTTTAAGCTTGATAACAATGGTGGGGAGGGAGAGAGCAAGGGAGACGGCAAGGAGGGAGAGAGAAGAGGAAGAAGAAAAGGGTTGGTGGGTTTTGTCTCTTGTGGGTATTTATATATATATTTATGTGTACTTTATTGTTTTTTTTTAAATTTCATAAATCTATTTCCTTTCTTTTCTTTTCTTTCCTTTCTTTTCTTTTCTTTCCTTTTCTTTTCTTTTCTTTTCTTCTTTCTCTTCTCATTTTTCAATTTCAAATTCATAAAATTAATTTATGTTAATTATTCTATTTCCAAATTTTAATTTGACATTTATGTCAAAATTCACCTCTATGGGTGAAATGACCAAAATGCCCTTCATGGTGCTCATCGGGTTATTTTTATTATTTTATACCAATTAATAAATTCTCTAAATTTTATTTTATTTTCTCTAATTTTTTTTAACATCTTTAATGTCATTTTTACCTAAATAAACCTTAAATTTGGTCCCAAAATTATTTCCCATATTTATTAAATTTTCTTAACATTTATTCCATCAATTTATGCCTCTTCACTATAGTTTAAGTGTAGTTCCAAACATTCTGACTGTCCGAACAGATATTAGTCGTCAGAACAGTAAAATGTACGGACTACCTTTGGTGAGGGTGTTACAATTCTTCCCCTCTAAATGAAATTTCGTCCTCGAAATTTACACAGTATAAATAATCGAGGGACCGCTATCTCCTTGTCTTTTCGCCTTTTTGTGTTATAATACTTTACTTTTTCTTTAGTCTTTCTCACTAATCCTATTTCTACAATCTTATCCTTATCTCGATTTACTATTGAAAATACGTAGCTCTACACAATAGTCCCAAGTCGGTACTGTAATCTGCAGCTTACAGCACAAACATCAAGAGCATTGCATAGTTACCACGGTATATCCCAATAGACTATCTCTTTTTTTTTTTTTTTTTCAACCAGTTCTGTGCTCATCTTCTTTCATCTCACATACAGCCCCCTTCTCATTTCCATCTATTATCTTTAACACGATCCTTTTCGGTTGATAATCTATAATCATCTGGTGACCTAAAGGGTTGGTGACAAGTATGTCATCTTCTGACCCATCTATTGGTATCCTCTTTCAACAGGAGGTACAATGCATATATAGGGGTGAACATAATTAGGGTCTATCAATACATACTTAAAGGTATTATAATTAGAGAATGTACCTCTAACAACGTCTACTAGGTCTGGCTCCTCTCGAGCCATAGTGTACACACAGGGTGCTACTTCAACCTCGGGTTGTTCTATAGTCTCAGAAGCTCTCTGTGATGTACCAGCTATCTCTGGTCTCATTGGTCTTCTACCCCTCTGTACTGTGGGGGCAGACCTCTGAGTCTGTGGTGGAGCTGTGGGAGCACTCCTCCGTGGGCAATCTCTCAAAAAATGCTCTGTGGACCCACATCCAAACATCCACCCGTTAGCAATCTACACTTTCCTCTCGTGGTTCTTCCCACAATGTGTACAACCGCATCGGGGTTGATCTCCGTGCTATAGGACCCGCAGACTGCCAATTGATATACCCATTTGACCTCCTCTCCTCGGGTAAATTGGAACCTCTCGCCTCGTTTCTCTCGCTTCCGACCACCTCGCACTTCGGGTCTCTTGCTCTCTGTAGCAATCGCTACTGGATCGCCAGTCTGCACTTCTCTTGCGCCGTCGTCCCTCCCGAACTGCTCATCATTTCTAACTCTCTCGCGTGGGGTCCTATATACGGGCTGGGGAGGTGGTGGCATAGCTCTGTGACCTGACAGAGCAATTGAGTCATTTGCTCTAGGAAGGCTTGCTTTGTCCTTACTAAAGTACCCAACGATGGTTCTCGCTCTCATCGCTATCGCGCTCGACTACACGCAGGTGCAGGTGCGTGACTCTCTACTTCCTCCTCTATCGGTTCTAGAGGTCCGTGCTCTGAAGGATCAGATGCCATCGATCCTATAAAACAGACAAAAAAACAGATCTGCATTAGTGTCACCTCGACTCTATCTACAGGCCCATGCATGTGATGCAACTATTTCTTTCTATCTATCTAGGTCTAGGACCGCCTAAACCTCTGCTCTGATACCACTAAATGTGACGCCCCTTACCCGTCTACCGTATAGCCGAGCAAGAAGTGCCACATTCAAAGGTCTTGAGCACCCTATCTTGTTTTATCATATCTATTGTAAACTTTTGATGTCATTTAAAACATGTATTCTATGTGTAGAAATTTTTTTTTTTTTTATATCTTATTTCTATGGAGACCCGGACAGAGCCTCCCTTATTTTATTAGCATCTGGCGGGTTCCACTAATCACCTGTTAACATGTTCATATTCATTTTACACATTTCCATATCATATTCTCATGTATCATATCATTTACAATTATTTATGAGATCTCAAATGAAGTATTATCTATTGCATTCATATAGAAATTCGTAGATAATAAATTACAAGTTTTCATTTCAATCTCAAAGTTTAATTACAAGTCCAAAATGAAATACATCATAAACAAGTAATTACATCATGACTAAACATAATGAACCAAAATACTAGTCTATACATGGGCCCTACCAAAATACAACAGACCGGTGAGGTGACTCTAGACAATGGCAGATCTGATCAAAGCTCACGGTGTACTCATCTGTCGCCGGCCTGATTTCAAGACTACGCGATGGAAAACCAACGCGCTAAGCATAACGCTTAGTGGTGCATAATTTATAATAACAATAATTTAATAATTTGAAATAATATATGCAACTCATAATTTCTGGGTATTTTACATTTTTATTGCTCTTTGGAAATAATTAACATTATTGGGATCTTTTATGATTACTTATTGTATTTTAAGTCTTAATTATTTTTTTTTTTTTTCAGTGCCCAAGAAAACCTATAACAAATTATAAAAGCTGGATACACGGGAGTATACGGGTTAGACAGCCATATGTCTACCCTGTATACATCTGTCAGGCACGAGGCCACCGTCGCACGAGACTACCGGTCGCTTGTAAAGCCAGAAATAAAGTAGGCACAATGGCCAGTAAGTAGGCATATAGCCTGTAGAACAATCATATCAGACATATATTGTCAGTTCATGATTTGCTCTATAAGCAGTACTGCTATCTGTGGTCCCTAATTGGTATACCAATTTATCCAAACTAAATAAATGAGTCTAGGTATACTATGGGCAATTAAACATTTTTAATTATTTTAGCACTATTCACTGTTACTATTTTCTAGTACTGTTCATTGGTACCATTAATTTCATATTAATGGGACATTAGTCCCAATTTACATATTCATATCATTTTTAATATTTAATTATCCTTATGAGTATTTTAATTATTATATATAGCATTTTTCCCATGAACCTTTCTTTAGGTTCATGTTGATGTGTTATCTTTATCTAGGAATTTGACTAGGTTAGGATGTCTATTTAGTCACACTTCCTTCATAACAATTGTTCCTCTTTGTTTAAACTTGAATTTTAGTTTTTGAATCACTGAATTTGGAGTTATAGAACTCAAGTTATGGTCAAAATACCATAACTGGTCCCTTTGCCTCTAAGCTGTCCAGAATTTACAATTTCTAGTCAATAAACTTTGACCAGTCATTTGATCATTTTATGGTCATTTTTAGACTTAGGTTCCTTCACAAGATATGTTCCTCTATGTCTTAGGGACTCCCAGGTACAATTTCATAAATTTTCAAGCTTGGTATAGTGAGTTATGGTCAATGTATTAACCTGGACTCTCAGTCCTATAAGGGCAAAAATCAACTTCGTATAGTATGTTTGACCCTCTTTTTAGGGTCTTTACACTTAGAATTTGGCAAAGGTCTCTAAATCAATATTGTATCCCTAAGTATCATGTTTCTACATCATATTGGCAAATCTCAAATGGAATTTCCTAGTGGGAGTTATGGCCAAATGAACACACAGGTATCAAATGGCATTCTGGGTTCAACTTAACATTTTCTAGATTTCAATTCCTAACTTTGGCTAATATTTTCCCTAGGATGCAATGGTTTCTAGAGCTTGGTCAAAACATAAAAATTGTTGTGCTATGTCTTATAAAACTTTTGGCACTAGTTTCACTCAATTTTCAGCTTTGGAGACCAAGTTATGGCATTTTTGCCAAAACTGGTCAAGCATACCAAAGGAACAGTATTTTGGTCATTTTCTGGGTTGGCAGTTTCAGTGACCCAACTTGTGCTAATAATTTGAATTGGTTAAAGGCAAAACTGGGCTAAGTGGTCTTCATGAAAAGTGTAGCCCTATGTCTAAAATTTCCATGGTTAAAATGATAGGTCATTTGGACCAGTATAGAGAGAGTTATGACCAAATGAACACGTACTGTTCATTTGGTCATTTTCTGGGTTGGCAGTTTCAGTGACCCAACTTGTGCTAACAATTTGAATTTGTTAAAGGCAAAACTGGGTTAAGTGGTCTTCATGAAAAGTGTAGCCCTATGTCTAAACTTTCCATGGTTAAAATTTTAGGTCATTTGGACCAGTATAGAGAGAGTTATGACCAAATGAACACGTACTGTTCATTTGGTCATTTTCTGGGTTGGGTTGTAGGGAAATCCGAATTTGGGCAGTATTTGGCTCAAGTTTTGGACAGAATTTGAGCATGGTTTCTTCATGGAAAATGGGCTATTTTGGGTCTAGTTTCACCTCCAATTGGCCTCATACCAATTGGGGTCGCACAATTTTATTTATGGCCTAAAATGTACACTGCCCTCAACAAACACAACCTGCAGAAAATTAACACTTCCAAAACTCAATCTCCTCCAACTTCCTTACTTCAATTTGCATGCAATACACTTCTATAAGCAACAATCTCATCCCAATAGGTCAATTTCAACATTTTACACAAAGTCCTCAACATTTACACAAACCCTAGTTTTCAAAGTTTCAAATTTACACAAACACTACACAATCAAACACCCAAGCATTTAAACTAATTACACATTCTCATGGAACCATTTTTCATCACTTAAAAGCAATAAATTTCAAGTTCCATGGCTGCCAAAAATTCAAGGGTTCTTTCCTCTAGATTTTCTTTTTGTTTTAATGGTATTTATGCTTAGCTAAACATGCTTTTCATGTTTAATAAAGAGAAGAAGAGGGATTAGTGCACTAACCTCTTGTGACCCACTTCAAACTTTAATCTTTCTTCTTCTTATGGATATCTAAAGCTTCCTTATGATGTGGGCTAAATTTTTTGTGAAGGGGTCTATGTGTTTTGGTGAGTGAAAGCTTGGGAAATCAAGCTTTAAGCTTGATAACAATGGTGGGGAGGGAGAGAGCAAGGGAGACGGCAAGGAGGGAGAGAGAAGAGGAAGAAGAAAAGGGTTGGTGGGTTTTGTCTCTTGTGGGTATTTATATATATATATATTTATGTGTACTTTATTGTTTTTTTTAAATTTCACAAATCTATTTCCTTTCTTTTCTTTTCTTTCCTTTCTTTTCTTTTCTTTCCTTTTCTTTTCTTTTCTTTTCTTCTTTCTCTTCTCATTTTTCAATTTCAAATTCATAAAATTAATTTATGTTAATTATTCTATTTCCAAATTTTAATTTGACATTTATGTCAAAATTCACCTCTATGGGTGAAATGACCAAAATGCCCTTCATGGTGCTCATCGAGTTATTTTTATTATTTTATACCAATTAATAAATTCTCTAAATTTTATTTTATTTTCTCTAATTTTTTTTAACATCTTTAATGTCATTTTTACCTAAATAAACCTTAAATTTGGTCCCAAAATTATTTCCCATATTTATTAAATTTTCTTAACATTTATTCCATCAATTTATGCCTCTTCACTATAGTTTAAGTGTAGTTCCAAACATTCTGACTGTCCGAACAGATATTAGTCATCAGAACAGTAAAATGTACGGACTACCTTTGGTGAGGGTGTTACATTATATGGTTTAAAACAAGCACCGAAACAATGGCATGAGAAATTTGATTCTGCAATTTTGGAATATGGCTTTAAACATAATAGTGCTGATAAATGTATTTATTCCAAATTTACAGATCATTTTGGTGTGATAATTTGTCTTTATGTTGATGATATGCTTATAATTGGAACAAATATGGAAGGTGTGAATGATACAAAGAAGTATCTAACCTCAAAATTTAAAATGAAAGATTTAAAAGAGGTAGATACAATCTTAGGTATCAAAGTAAAAAAACATAGTGGGGGTTTTGCTCTTTGCCAATCTCATTATATTGAGAAAATATTAAATAAATTTAATCATTTAAAAGTCAAAGAAGCAAAAACTCCATATGATGTTTCTTCCAAATTAACTGAAAATTCTGGCAGGGCAGTTGCTCAAATTGAGTATGCTAGTGCAATTGGTAGCTTAATGTATGCTATGCATTGCACTAGACTTGATATTGCTTTTGCAGTATGTAAATTATCAAGATACACTAGTAAGCCTAGTATTGAACATTGGAAAGCAATTTCAAGAGTTCTTGGTTATTTAAAAAGAACTATAAACTTTGGTTTATTTTATAATAAATTTCCAATTGTGTTAGAAGGTTATACAGATGCTAGCTGGATAACTAGTATTAATGATAATCAATCAACTTCCGGTTGGGTTTTTACCTTAGGAGGATGTGCTATTTCTTGGGCATCAAAGAAACAAACTTATATAACCCATTCTACAATGGAATCAGAATTTATAGCTCTAGCAAAGAATTGAAAGGAGGCAGAATGGCTGAGAAATTTTTTATTAGATATCAAGTTGTGGCCACAACCGATGCCTGCTGTTTCCTTACATTGTGATAGTCAAGCAACAATGTCTAGAGCTTATAATAAAATTTATAATGGTAAGTCTAGACATATTAGCTTAAGACATGAGTATGTGAGACAATTAATCTCTGATGGAATTATTACTATTACTTATGTCAAGTCTTGTAATAATCTGGCAGATCCATTTACAAAAGGGCTCTCGAGAGATATGATAAAAAATACATGTGCTGGATTAGGATTAAAAATATTCCATTAAATTTACTAAAGATGGGAACCCTACTTTATAGTATTATTACTAAATAAAGTTTAAAGGGTAACAACAAGTCATTAGTAAATGTTGTAATTAAGTACTTAGTGTATTAAGTTAATGGAATGAGGATGAGTATTTATACTCTTAATGAAGTTTAAAATTGTTACAAAGGAAACTTCACCTATATGAACATAGGAAGTGGTGCCGCTTCAACAAAAGTGAGAATAACTTTTGTAAATGTTCATGAAAACAGGAGGTAGCACAAGGCCATATTCGTGCTAAAATTTTGGTGAACTTTTTAAGTTGAACTAATTGATTCATGTGTGTAGTATTTCTGGTTCTATTTAATAGGAATCTAGGTTTAAGCTAAGGCCACCATGATTTCTTTAGAACTTTGAAATACTTACACTAAGGAAAAGTTTAAATCGAAAGATACTTTTCATTATGCATGAAACAATGGGATCTAACAATACAAGCTAAGTGGGGGATTGTTATAAATAGCTTGTATGTTAGATAGTATAGAGAGAAAGAATTTCTATATTGTTAAAATATAAGAAAGTGAAGGAATGGCAAGAGTGAAATATGTATAGAATTATATATATATAATTCAATATATATTATTCTATTATGGCACTTAACAAGTAGATGTGTCTGTTAATAGACAGACATATCAATTCTATACAAACAGTCACAACTGTTTGTATATGTATCTGTTAATAAATAGACATGTCTATTCTATACAAATAGTCACAACTATTTATATAGGTATCTTTTAATAAACAGACATGTCTATTACATAAACAGTTGTATCTATTGGAGATAGACAGTTGTGTCTATCTAGTAAAGGTGTCATGACTTTTCATTCTTTATAAATATGGATGAGTTTTTTCAATCCAAATATACTACTTCTACTTCTTCTTCTTTTCTTCTAATCTCTCTAAATTCAGTTCATATAAAGAGTTCTTAAGGGAAATCTTTAGAAGTTCTTGTCTCAGAGATTTGTGCTTTGTTGTATCCTGGAGGTATATTGCCATAACCTTGTAGCAATCTAGTGGGGGCAATTAATACCTTAAAGATAGTGATTCATCACGCCTCAAAGCCTATTCTACACTCACTACCTCAACAATTAATGGGAGACATAATCAATATCAATTATCAGCCCCAAGTAGCCGTTACTACTGGGGAGTTTCGAAAGGGACTGTCATGCTAACTGTGGTTTCAAAACAGTTTCAAAAAAAATTTCCACTCAACAATCATGTTTATAAACCAATAAACACATTTAAATTCATCATAATATCCATATAAAAGTGGCAACACTCAAATTTCTCAAATGCAAGAGAAAAACCATATTTCAGTCAAAGTAAACTTGTTCAAAGCAAACTCATTCAAATAAACACATTCCAAACAATTTACAAGTTTAAAAACGAAGAAAAGGTTAGTTGTGCACAAACCTTCAATAATTCTCCTTCCTTGTTACCTACTTCTCCTTGTCCATTCCAACTTCTTTTTCTACTAAAAATACACAAATAGAATACCTAAATACCAATCTCAATTGCTGCCAAGAACTCATTACATGCATGTCTAATGCAACCCAAGTTAGCTTTGAAAATTTTAGAATATTTTGGTTTTGGGACAGCTTGGTGCCCCAATCTTTGAACCCAATTTGTACCTATTTTCGATCATAATTTGGTGAGGTGTTCTTCATAAAAATTGTTCATTTAGGTCTTAACTTTATTTTTCTTTTTGAATCGCCTAATTCGGAGCTGTGTAGCTCAAGTTATGACCAAAATATGATTACTATTCACGTCACTGTTCATGCTGCAGATTTAGTTCTGGTATATCAATCCAACTTCGTTCAGTAATTTAATCAAGTTAAGTCCATAATTTGGTCAATGTTCTACATACGAAATGTTCTACTATATCTTAAGTTTCCATCGGTTCAAGAATCGCCTAAATCAGCTTTTTCTAGAGAGAGTTATAGCCTTGCAAAGTTTACTGTTTATTTGGTCAATTTTAGGTGCCCAGATTCTGGTAGATTCGGTGACCCGAATTCATTCCGCAATTTGGTTGAGTTAAGTTCATAATTTGGCCTAACATTCTTCATATGAAATGTTTTACTATATCTTAGGTTTACATCGGTTCAAGAATCACCTAAATTAGTGTATTCTAGAGAGAGTTATGGCTTTTTAAACTTTATTGTTTACGTGCATAATTCTGCAGGTTCCAGAATTTTATCTCCCATTTCAAGGCTCATTTCGGGTATCTTAAGGTCATTTTCGGGGCAAGGTATCTTTATGAAAATTCTAGCCCTATGTCTTAAGTTTCGTTTCCAATTAGTTTCACACCAATTGGAGTTGTGTAGCTTAAGTTATGGGCTTCCAAACACACTGATATCAGTGAGCAAAATTCTGCCCTAAGTTCAAATTTTCATTTCTTCAATTACTTCCATTAACCAACCTCAATTCACATTTAATTCACCCAAAATGACTATAGTTTAGCATTGACACATCAATGGCACTTCCTAGCACAAACTCCACAATTTTCAAACACCAAAGTTTGCAATTTTTCCTAATCCTACCATTTCATTACTTCCATTCATCAACCCAATGTCAATTCAAACTAAATAAACCTCAAATGATCATAATTTATCACTACACACACTAATTTCACTCTCTATCACCAAAACCCAATTTTCCCATGAATCCTAATCTCCCATAATTAAATTTATACACATTTCATGCAATTTCTTTGCTCTAATCATGTATACTACCTCAATTTAACTTAGATTTATCATCAATTTAAGTAAAATACATCAAAACCCTAATTTTCCTTAAGTTGGCCAAAACCCTAGTTTAGATTTCCATGCATGTTTCCTTACATTTTCTTATGAAATTTCATCATAATCTAACTTAATTTAAGGTTTGTATAACAAAATGAGCATTAAAGAATTTACCTCTTGATGACTTCCTTCCAACTCCCCAAATCTTCAATTTTCTTCTAATCTCTTGTTTCCCCTTTGCTTTTAATCTCTAAATCAAATATTAATTTGATGCTCTCTACCAATTAGATTCAAAACCCATAGAGAAAAAGCAAGGAATTGAGTTTTGAGAATGGGTGTCAATGGAGAAAGAAGGAAGAAGAAGAAAGAAAGAAAGAGAGAAGGAGAGAGAGTGGGTGGTAACTAAATGGGAAAGAAAGGGAAGAAATGGCTTTTTAATTTGCCTTATCTTTTATATATAGTTATTCTCAAAATTAGTTTATTTCAATTAAAATTTTAATTGTGTCAAAAATGTCATAAAACTTACAATTTTATTTCCTTTCTTTTCTTTTTATATTTACACTAAATTTTCCTCAATATTTCTTCATAATTCAATATTTTATTTTCATTTAATTAAATTGATATTTTGGTCAAAAATCAACTCTTAAAGTGAATTGAATAAAATGCCCCTTATCGAGTCATAATCCCTCTTTTACAATATACCTGGTGAATCCTTATATTTTTGGGTTACTTGAATTTTTATTGTGTCTATCTCAATTAATTTTCTATTTATTTTTGGTCCTCAAGGTGTCTTTGAATAGTACTAGTCACGGACCAAAAATGGTACTATTCATAACTCGGAGGTTTGGGGTTGTAACACCCTAGGCAAATCCCACATCGACAAAACACGGGAGAGATGCTGGGTTCATAAGTTGACAGTTCGTAACCCCTATTGACGCGTTTTAAAACCGTAAGGGCTTCGGCCCAGAGCGGACAATATCACTAGTGGGCCGGGCCATTACATTTGTGGTATCAAAGCCGCTCCGCGTGCAACCTTGAACGATGGTGGGGCAAACCTCAGCGAGGACGGTGAGTCCCATAAGGGGGGTGGATTGTAACACCCTAGGCAAATCCCACATCGACAAAACACGGGAGAGATGCTGGGTTCATAAGTTGACAGTTCGTAACTCCTATTGACGCGTTTTAAAACCCTGAGGGCTTCAACCCAGAGCGGACAATATCACTAGTGGGCCGGGCCATTACATTTGGGTTAAGTGGTCTTCATGAAAAGTGTAGCCCTATGTCTAAACTTTCCATGGGTAAAAGTTTAGGTCATTTGGACCAGTATAGAGAGAGTTATGACCAAATAAACAGTACGTGTTCATTTGGTCATAACTCTCTCTATGCTGGTCCAAATGACCTAAAATTTTACCCATGGAAAGTTTAGACATAGGGCTACACTTTTCATGAAGACTACTTAACCCAGTCTTGCCTTTAACCAATTCAAATTATTAGCACAAGTCGGGTCACCAAATCGCCAACCTAAAATATCCCAAAATACTATTCCTTTGGTATTTTGACCATAACTTGAGTTCTATAACCCCAAATTCAGTGATTCAAAAACTGAAATTCAAGTTTAAACATAGAGGAGCAATTGTTATGAAGGAATTGTGATTAAATAGACATCCCAACCTAGTCAAATTCCTAGATAAAGATAACACATCAACATAAACCTAAAGAAAGGTTCATGGGAAAAATGCTATATATGATAATTAAAATACTCATAAGGAGAATTAAATATTAAAAATGATATGAATATGTAAATTGGGACTAATGTCCTATTAATATGAAATTAATGGTACCAATGAACAGTACTAGAAAATAGTAATAGTGAATAGTGCTAAATTAATTAAAAATGTTTAATTGCCATAGTATAACTAGACTTATTTATTTAGTTTGGATAAATTGGAATACCAATTAGGGACTTCAGATAGCAGTACTGCCTACCGAGAAAATCATGAACTGACAATATATGTCTGGTATGATTGTTCTACAGGCTATATGCCTACTTACTGGCCATTGTGCCTGTAACACCCTAGGCAAATCCCACATCGACAAAACACGGGAGAGATGCTGGATTTATAAGATAGAGGTTCCAAATGTAATGGCCCGGCCCACTAGTGATATTGTCCGCTCTGGGCCGAAGCCCTCACGGTTTTACAACGCGTCACTATGAGTTACGAACTATCAACTTATGAACCCAGCATCTCTCCCGTGTTTTGTCGATGTGGGATTTGCCTAGGGTGTTACAATCCACCCCCCTTATGGGACTCAGCGTCCTCGCTGAGGTTTGCCCCACCATCGTTCAAGGTTGCACGCGGAGCCGCTCTGATACCACAAATGTAACGGCCCGGCCCGCTAGTGATATTGTCCGCTCTGGGCCGAAGCCCTCACGGTTTTAAAACGCGTCACTATGAGTTACGAACTATCAACTTATGAACCCAGCATCTCTCCCGTGTTTTGTCGATGTGGGATTTGCCTAGGGTGTTACAGTGCCTACTTTATTTCTGGCTTTACAAGCCTGACAGCGGGTCTCGTGCCCGACAGCTGGCCTCGTGCCTGACAGATGTATTCTGGATAGACATATGGCTGTCTAACCAGTATACACCCGTGCATCCAGCCTTTATAAATTTGTTATAGGTTTCTTGGGCACTGATAAAAATTAATTAAGACTTAAAATACAATAAGTAATCATAAAAGATCCCGATAATGTTAATTGTTTCCAAAGAGCAATAAAAATATAAAAGATCAAGAAATTATGAGTTGCATATATTATTTCAAATTATTAAATTATTGTTATTATAAATTATGCACCACTAAGCGTTATGCTTAGCGCGTTGGTTTTCCATCACGTAGGTACTGGAGATCAGCCCTAGCAGCCGCAGTAGCACCACCAGTAGTGCACTGACAGAGCTCTGATCAGATCTGCCATTGGCCAGAGTCACCTCACTAGTCTTTTGTATTTTGGTAGGGCCCAAGTATATACTAGTATTTTGGTTCATTATGTTTAGTTATGATGTAATTACTAGTTTATGATGTATTTCATTTTGGACTTAAAATGAAAACTTATAATTTATTATCTATGAATTTCCATATGAATGCAATAGATGACACTTCATTTTGAGATCTCATAAATAATTGTGAACGATATGATACATGAAAATATGATATGGAAATGTGTGAAATGAATATGGACATGTTAACAGGTGATTAGTGGAACCCGCCAGATGCTAATAAAATAAGGGAGACTCTATCCGGGTCTCCACAGAAATAAGATATATAAAAAAAAAAAACTCTACACATAGAATACATGTTTTAAATGACATCAAAGGTTTACAATGGATATGATAAAACAAGATAGGGTGCTCCGGCATCGAATGTGGCACTTTTTGCTCGGTCATACGGTAGACAGGACAAATGTAATGGCCCGGCCTACTAGTGATATTGTCCGCTTTGGGCCGAAGCCCTCACGGTTTTAAAACGCGTCAATAGGGGTTACGAACTGTCAACTTATAAACCCAGCATTTCTCCCGTGTTTTGTCAATGTGGGATTTGCCTAGGGTGTTACACAAGCAACATATATCCGTAAAAATTAATTTATGTAAATTTAATTAATAATTTTATCTAAATTTAATTAATAATTTTAATATCAAATTCCTTTTGAATATGACTAGAATTTATTCTAAATTATCTGCACTCATCTAAAATTCGATTATCATTATTCAAATATTACTTGAATTCTTTTGATTTTATATGTTTTAGTTAATAAATTATATAAAAAATTGTCTACTAATTATTTATATTTTCAATTTTAATAATGTTATAAAATATTTAAATTCTATTTATTTAAAATAAAATATTCAAAAATTTATAAATATAAGTATAATATATATATATATATTTATTTATATATAATTATTTATATAAATATATTCAAGTAACGGTATCCGTAATACATAAAATCTAAACTTAATCCAAATTCAATGTGAGTATTATTTTCTTAATCATAACTTGTCTTAAACTTCATTATGTAATACTCAAGCTTCTTTCAGTAGGGTTTGATTAATTATCCGAGAGTACTCAACCCATTGCCATTCTTAGTTTTATCCAATTTTCAATTTCTCAACTTTTTCTAGTTTTGATCCAATTTTTACTTACTCAGCATTTTTCCCTGCGCCGTGTTGATCTAATCTTCACTTTCTTATCATTTTCTTTTGGTATGCAATTCAAACTCATAGCCACTATTAGATTTCAAATCAAAATTTATCCAGTTTTCACTTTCTCAGAATTTTATAGTCTTGATCCAATTTTCACTTAGCATTTTCCCTGTACAAAGTCTTCATCCAATTTTCACTTTTGTCAAGTGTTCAGACCATACCTGATTGGGCTTTTTCCTACTCACTTTTTCTTTTGATATGCAATTCAAACTCAAATCACTGTCAAATTTCATGTCAAACTTTATCATTTTCGAAAAAAAGTTGGAAAAAGAAGTTATCTTGTGTTTGGATTCATGGATTTAGATTTAAATTTTAGATATTGGATCTAAAATTTAGAATTTAAAATTTATAAATTTGAAAATATCTTGTTTAGATAATAAAAAAAATTTAATTTTTAAATTTAAAATGGAGGTGAGTATCCAATAAAAAAAAACTTTTATTAAGTTGAATTAGAATTTCAAATAATATTGTTAATGTTATTCTTTTAAATTTTTATATTTATTTTGGATTTGATTGAAATCCAAATATATATATATACATGGTTTTTTAATTTTAGGCAAAAAAACCTATTTCACCCTTAAAGTTTAGCCCAATAATCACATAAGTCCTTAGAGTTTTTCAGAGTTTAAATAAGCACTTTAAATTTAAAAAAAAAGAAATAATAAGTTTTTCAAATTTTAAAAATAGATCAAATAAATTATTTTATTATTTTGGGGATAAATGATTTTAATTTGACTCCAAATCAAATCTTTTAGTGTGCAGGCTACTCATCAGCTATCCTATGTATCTAATCTTCAACATACCGGTAGATATCTACTACATCTACAACTTAGAGTAGATTAATAAGTTGTTCTTTATTAAATGGGTATATTTGTCCCCAAAATTGTAAAAGACTTATTTGATATATTTTTAAAATTTAAAATACTTATTTGATGTTTTTTCAAATTTGAAGGGTTTGTTCGGAACCTCAAAAAAGTTTGAGAGCTTATATGACTATTGGCCCATACTCTAAGTGTCAAAATAGTCCTTTTGCCATGCCTTTATTTTATTTTGGCTAAATGTCTATTTTGGCCCTTAAAGTATGGGCCAATAGTCATAAAAGTCTTTAAAGTATTTTAGGGTCTAAACAAAGCCCTTCAAATTTTAAAAAAAAAATCAAATAGGTCCTTTAAATTTTAAAAATAAATTAAATAGACTATTTGACTATTTTGGGGACATATAAGCTCTTTAACTTTTAAAAATATATATATAAAAAAGCTAAATTATAATTTGTCTCTAATATAAATTCACCCAAGGCTATACACAAAGATCTTCTAATGCACAGAGTCCTCATTAGTAATCCTATATATCTAATTTGCTACATCCAATGAACATTTGTTGCACTCTCGAGTTTTCAATGGCAATTCCTAATATTTCATTTTGTTTTGTTAGAAAATCAGCGAATCAGTTAGCTCATTCAATTGCTAGAGCTGTTGTTCCTATGACTAATGAATTAGAGTAGAGCTATGTTATTCTAGATTTTCTTGAGAATGTAATTTGCTTTAATATGTCTTAATAATATCCTCTTTTATTTCAAAAAAAAATATACATAATCTTATACAAATAATAACTTATTTAGTATTTCGATGAAAATATTTAAAATTGGAATATGTAACATTTAATAATATACAAATTTAATTGATTGGATCCATATACTTATATTAAGTGTGTGTGTGTGTGTATGTATTGGCAGTTTATTAATAAGAATAATAAGATGAGTACAATATAATTTTTTATAAGAGAAAAAATTATAAATATAGACAATTAAAATCTTTTATTCAGAGATGATCTGAGTATAGCAAAATAATCTTTTGGATAGTAATTGATTCTTTTTCATTTTGGATGATCAATGCAACCTTCTACAATACTGCCATTTCAGGTATTCATTATCTTTATGGCCTGCAAAAGATATTAAACCACTAAATATTAATGGAAGAACAAGTCGCACTATAGACTCCAGGGATAGAAGATAATTACCCATACCTAAATATTTAAAGTCTTCAATAAAAAGAAATCAATGATTATTGTTGTATTTTGAACTATCAAATAGCGAATTCAAATACTAGAAAAAAATAAAATAAAAACCCGCTAAGGGAAGAACAGATCCCTAATATTGGGGAAAGAACCTTAGATTTATTCCTAACATACATAAATTTAAGGAGATAAACCTATATCTATTCTAAAGAGATATAGATTTGAGAGTTTATTAAAAAAAAAATAACAAAAAAAAATAAAGAAAATCAATATGTGGGCAGCCACCGGTGAGAACTCATTGGTGGATGACCAAAAAAGAGATCATACTAGGAAAAAAATGGAGAGAGGAATGGAGAATAAGTGTATAGTTGAACTCCAATGTAGTGGGAGTCTTTTTTTGAATCATTGTTTTACATTCCATTTTTGAAAATTACGACAAGGATATTGTTTAATCAACTTTTATATTTTAAAATCAGGTCTTAATTGATAAGTTTTTTCATTTATTCTCTTATATCAATTTAATACATTTCATATAAATAATTAAAGTGTTTGCCAACAAATTAAACCCTATTTGATCTGTCTATTGTATAGCTTATATTGTGTTTACATTAAAAAAAAGATGTAATTCTTTCTTTGCATAAAAAGGAATACTTAATTATCAAATGTTTTAAGGCAATTTATATTTTACTTCCTTAAAACATAATTTAGCTAGTTAACAGCTTAGGAAATGTGTGAGCGTGCTAGATACTGAATATATCACCTGAAATTGCACTCTGACTTCTAGATCAAACAATTGTGGAAACTGACTACAATGAATGTATTTTCGCAAATCTCACTCCAAAATTAAAAGGGCAAATAAATTGAAAATCGAAAGAACGTTTAGATTAATTAAAAAAAGAGTACAAGGTTTGGAATTAAATGCAAGAACTATAGAAAAATAAATGATTGATAAAATGAAAATAAAAGACTGCTAGAGTTTGGTTGAGTTGTTGTTGTTTGATGTTGTTGAGGGGGGTCTTCATGTTGCAATGTATCTAACTTTTATAGCTCGGCCTGCAAGTACCTAAAAGATTCTTGGAAGACTCTGGAATACACTTTGTCATGTTCTGCCATTACTTGTAGTTACCTGCCCACTCCTTGAAACTACTTGGAATCATTTGAAACTGCCACTAACTCCCCTCTTTCAGATAACCATCCAATAATCACCATTAATTTAATTATTAATTATCTTAGGCTATAAATTAATTAAATTTATAAAATAAAATTAATTAAATTAATTTCACAAAAAATTAATTTAATTAATTCTTAGATCTAAAAGCAATTAATAAATAAAATAATTATTTTTGGTTTAAGCAATTACCCCCACACCTAGATTGACTCACTGAGCCATTCTAGGCGAATAAGGACTGATTTTAACTCATCTCTTTGCTATTAAAAATTTAAAAAATAATCCAATATCCCCTATGATCTTCTGAGAATTTGAAATTTAAGCTAACTTTATCTAACAAGAGTTCAATTTCTTATAGAACTCTAATTACTGCAAATCATCATCCCCATAGAATTCTAATTACCACAAACTTCTTAATTATTGCAAATTTGTCATTCTAATGGGCACTTAAAATTTTTTTTTTTTTTTATTCTCTCAATTATCACCATTAAACCCAAAGAAACCAATCAATTTATTTTCTTTCTTTCCCTCTCCTTCTTTCTTTCCCGCTCTTTCTCTCTTTTTCTCTCCTTTCTTTTTCTTCCTTTCTCTCCCATTCGATGTGCCATTCTACTCATTGCTGATAAACCATTGCCGTTCATCTTGTTGGCATCTCATCCCATTGCCATCGATTCTCAACTCAGAATGACACTTCATCACCGTTTAGGCTATAGCTTCGACCATTGGTTCTCCCACTCGATCCACCTTATTCCACTGCTATGCAATTCTCTCTTCACTAGTTTCATCGACTCACTCTTCACCATAGCATTCTTTTTGCCATTAAGTTTCTTCCATGGTCCTCTTAGCCATCGACGGTACCATCTCAACATTGGCCACCAATTCATAACTTTCGATCACTAGTTCATGGCACTTGTGTTCTTGTTTCTCTTGATTTCAGGTAGATTGAAAATTTCCATCACTTTTTTGATGTAATCTTATCATGTAACATTGGATCATTTTGAATGGGTTTTGTTGACTATTCCTAGATTTGAGAATTTTGTAGTTACCTGTAATATATTGGTTAGTATTTACAGTATATTAGTCGGTACCTGCAATATATTGGCCGATACCTGCAAATTATCTATATCTTGTTAGGAATAAGTATTGTATATTCAACTTACATGTCGGTCTGTACCTGTAACACCCTAGGCAAATCCCACATCGACAAAATACAGGAGAGATGCTGGGTTTATAAGTTGATGGTTCGTAACTCATAGTGACGCGTTTTAAAACCGTGAGGGCTTCAGTCCAGAGCGGACAATATCACTAGTGGGCCGGGCCATTACATTTGTGGTATCAGAGCCGCTCTGCGTGCAACCTTGAACGATGGTGGGGCAAACCTCAGCGAGGACGCTGAGTCCCATAAGGGGGGTGGATTGTAACACCCTAGGCAAATCCCACATCGACAAAACACGGGAGAGATGCTGGGTTTATAAGTTGGTGGTTCATAACTCCTAGTGACGCGTTTTAAAACCGTGAGGGCTTCGGCCCAGAGCGGACAATATCACTAGTAGGTTGGGCCATTACATTTTTAAAACGCGTCACTAGGAGTTACGAACCACCAACTTATAAACCCAGCATCTCTCCCGTGTTTTGTCGATGTGGGATTTGCCTAGGGTGTTACAATCCACCCCCCTTATGGGACTCAGCGTCCTCGCTGAGGTTCGCCCCACCATCGTTCAAGGTTGCACGCGGAGCGGCTTTGATACCACAAATGTAATGGCTCGACCCACTAGTGATATTGTCCGCTCTGGGCTGAAACTCTCACGGTTTTAAAACGCGTCACTAGGGGTTACGAACCACCAACTTATAAACCCAGCATCTCTTCCGTGTTTTGTCGATGTGGGATTTACCTAGGGTGTTACAGTACCTATGTTTCTTGCTTGACTATTGTTGCTTGGGAATGCTCATTATGTCACTTCTATTTTTAGAGATGGCATCAGACCCTCTTTTGGTTTGTAGGTACTAGTTGGTACTCAGGTACCTGCCTAGGTACCTACCTAGGTACTTGCCACCTTGTAGGTATCTGTAGCTCTGTAGGTACTAGCTTCCCTGCTACAGTAACTTGACATTTGCATTTAAGTACCAGCATTTGGTGCAATTACTTCTGTCACTTTTGTACCTACTAGATGAATCTTGCTCTATTTTGTATTATGTGCTTTCCCTGTAGGTTGTGTTGATTGTTGTGTTGAAAATTAGCTAAATATTGAAAAGCTAATTTTCTATATGTTTGTATTGCAAAGGGGACTATGTCAAAATCTTTGCTGACTAGGTACCTTTATTGACCCATAGGTGTCTCATAGGTGTAGATACCTCTACAACTACCTGGAACCTGATACCTTTACAGGTACTTCTGCAGGTGCTTAGCCTTCATTTGCTCTTATTAAGGTTCCTATAAGTACCTGTAAGTGTTCAAATGACAATTGATGGATTTTTCTACTCACTTTTTCTTTCGATATGTAATTGAAACTGTAACACCCTCATAGTAGGTAGTTCCGTACAATTTACTATTTCGGCGACTGATATTTGTCTGAACAATAAGGGTGTTTAGAACAATAATTAAGTCACCTAGAAAAGCCATAAATAAAAATAAATAGCAATAACATGAAGGTAAAAAGAAAATAAAGAAAACAAAGTATAATAGGTTAAATGAGCTGAGGCCACAGCGATGGGTGACCAAACCGGGAAGTGACTACGAGCTCAGTCGCTACCCTGATTTCGTGTGGGACCCTATGGCACCTCAGGCTTAAGAAAAATTGCGAAGCTAATAGTAGTGTGAAAATCACAGAAAAGAATTGAGAACCAGTTTGAAAAATTGAATCACAGTTTGAAAAATTGAATCAGAGTTCAGGAAGTAACCTAGTGCTATTGAAAAAACGGATCAGACCGATAAGGGGCAAAATGGTTAATTCACTCTTAGAGGTAACTCTTAGCCTAAATGTCCATCAAAATATAGGAAATTATAATTATAAAAAAATAATTAAAAACATAAGAGGTATATGGAAGGAAAGGAAAAAAGAAAAGAAGAAGGAAAAAAGAAAAGAAGAAAAAAAAAAACAAAATGGAATTTAATTAGAATTATTACATATGCATGATGCAATTAAAAATGTCTTAGCCAATCACCATTAAACAAGCATTCATAACACAATTAAAAAGGGATAAAATTAAACCAAAAAGCCATTTCATCTTCTTCCTCATGAGCTTGGCCAAACCATCTTCAAAGTCTCTCCACCATTGATGAAGTTTGTAAGCTTCATTTTCTCCCTTATCTCACCTCAAAACTCCTAGTTGTCTTCACTAAAATTTCACCCTACACCTTGAGCAAGCTTTAGGTAGCAGAAAATTGAAGAGAGATTGAAGTTTTAACAAGTCAAGGGTTAGCCAATTCAAGGTTAGTACATGTTATTTACTTAATCTTATTTATTTCATGAAATTTAGTTTGAATATGAACAAATAATTAAGAAATTAAGATAAATCATGTGTGAAATTGAGAATGGAATTTTGGCCAGCTTTATGGGAGTGGTAGTTAATGGTTTTGATGGATTTAAAATGACTTAGAAATGGTGTTGATGTGTAGACATAAATTTGAAATGGATTAGTAAGCCTAATTGATATGTGTTATGTGAACCTTGAATTGGAGCTAGGGTTTTGAATAAAAAATTGGGGATTTGTTCAATTGTTGTGGAATTGATGATGTTAAGGTCAATTATTGACCTTTTGGCATGGTTGGACCCTAAAATGGTGTTGATTATGGAATTGGATTGTGAATTTAATAGGCTGCCATTGTGCTGAAATTTCTGGACCTTGAGTCCAGTGGGTTTGGCCAACTATAAGTTGACTTGTGTTACTCCAATTGGTTTGACGCCAATTGGAGATGAAACTAGGGTCATAATGCAACATTTTTCATGTAGAAATCTTGCCCAAAAACTGATCCCAAGTTGACCTTAAATTAGCTTGAATCCAAATCTGGTACCCTATTACTGGGCAAAATTGACTAAATGAACAGTATATGTTCAAATGGTCATAACTTTGTGTAGAGAGGTCCAAATGACCTGATTCTTGTGGCCATGGAAAGCTTAGACATAGTAAAACAACTTTCGTGAAGAACATAAACCTAAATTCTGACCATAACACATTCAAATTGTTAACCAAAGTTGACTCACCAAAACTGCCAGAATCAAAAATTGGCCTAGAATTCTGGAATTGACCAATCCGGCCAGTTATGGTTAAAGTGCTATAACTTGAGTTACAAAACTCCAAATTGAGTGATTCAAAAGGAGAATTAAATTAGACACATTAAGGAACAACTTTGATGAAGAAATTTTAGCCAAATTTCCATTGTAGATTGGTCTAATGGAACAGTAAACTTTGGAGACAAAAACTGAAATTTTGGAATTTCTCTTAGGAAGCTTTGAATTGCAATTGGCAACCAATGCCAACAAATTTGTGACCTAAAATGTGGTATGACCATGTGTTTAGAAATAATATACCTATTAATTATGAAAAAGTCAACATTTTGCATGAATAGTAGCCACCATAGCCATAAATACAAAGAACCCAACCTTAGGAGATTTTATAAGTAAAATTAAATATGCAAAATTTAATTTTTAGATTAATTATTAGAAATAGTTTGGATGGGTATTGAAACACTTTAAAATTATGTGTTTTAGTTGGAAAGGAGCCATCCAAGGAAGGAGGGAAATTTGGAATAGGTCAAGACAACCAAAGAGGTTTGTGCACAACTAATTCTTAATTAATAAGTGTTTTACATATTTCAATTGATTAAATGATTCTATTGTTTTCATGGATTATGTTTATCAAAATTTGATTTTATCTCAACAATTATCGAATATTGTTATGGTGTGAATGGAATTGGTTTTGGGAAATTGTGATTGAAATGGGGTTTGCATGAAAAATGAAAAATATTGCTTACTAAGATTGGCATGGAAACGATTTGTATTGTGATTATATGCTCACAAAAAGGGCAATAGATTTTCTGATGTTATTTTATATCTCACTACTAATGCTCGACATGGTTATTACTCATCCCTTATTCGTTGAGGAGACAATGGTGTTAGCTTTGTTTTGAATACCATGGTACGTGCAAATAGATGATTTGATCTTCCTCATCTAAGAGGTTAGATCTAAGTTGAAGATGGCCCCTCTCGAAATTTAATTTATTATGGTGTAATGGATGGAATGTGCATGATTCGATCTCCCCTACCATAGGGAGTGAGAATAACTTCAAAAATGGCCCTTACGGATTAGTCTTGCATTAAGTCAGTGAGAATAAGAATGGATTTGAAAGTGAGCAACCTTGCTTCTAAAATGATATCTTTGGTTTATATTTTTATACTTTCCTTTTTCATGAAATTGAATGCTTATTTTCATAATTTGATGTGAATATTTCAAATGTGCATTTATGATTTGATAAATCTTAATTATTGATCAATATCATTCAAATAAATGATTTGCACTATTGAAAACATTGACTTTGATTTTATGTATCATGAAGAAATTGAATATTTCTAATCTCTTTGTTATGATTTTGTCAAAGTATAGTGTATTAAATTTTAAATTATTAGTTGTGCACCACTGAGTTCACCGCTTAGCGATAGCTTTGTATCTGTCGCAGGTAAAAGGAAGGATAGAGCAGCTGAGAGAGATCACTTGAAGCTGTGTCTTGAAGACGTGTTGAGATTAATTTTGGGTATATTGTAAGCATACCTCTAGACATTAGATTTTGATGTAATTATGTAACTATTTGTATGTAAATACGTTCGAGCAGTTGTACAAAAACTCTTGTAATATTATTTTGGAATGTACTCAAATGCAATTATTGTAATATTAATATGAGATTTTATTTACTTGTATATATTTTTGTAAAATTAATTTTATCACCCTAATGAATGTAATATTTAAATTCCTTCTGAAACTTGTAGATAATGAATCATTTTCTTATGATGAGTTTTAGTGGGAATGGAATGAAACAAATTGAGTTGATTGCTTGAAATGAATTGTGAAATTATCGAGATTGGACTGGAATATTTTTGTATAAAATTCCTCTTTCAGGTAAATTGAAGAACTGTTTTTACCTAGTTTTAGCAGCAACCAAGCAGATTTTCTGCAAAATTTTAAAAATACATAATTATTCCAAAATAAGTTTTATGACATATACTTGAATTGAGACCACTTAAGATAAATTTTTATCACCACGCTAAATTTTAAAAATGCATTTGTTTTGTCAAAATCCCTTGTAGTATATTTACTAGATTATCGGTAAGTAAAATTCGGTAATTTATTAGGTATACTATGGGATCATATCATACCTTACAGAGGGGTAGGGTGTGATAGAAACTCTATGCCACTGCTAGATTTCATATCAAACTTTATCATTTTTGACAAAAAAGTGGAAAAAGAAGTTAGGTTGTGCTTAAATTCATAGATTTAGATTTAAATTTTGGATTTCAAATATTGGATCTGAAATTTAAAATTTGAAATTTATAAATTTGAAAATATATTGTTTGGATGAAATACTGAATTTCAATTTTTAAATTTAAAATGGGAGTATTCAATAAAAAAAAAAAAACCCTCTTATTAAGGTGAATTAGAATTTCAAATAACATAACATGGTTGATGTTGTTCTTTCAAACTTTAACCTTTTGAGTCCTTATATTTATTTGTCCAATATTCACTTTTGTCAATGCCTGATGGGTTTTTTTCTACTCGTTTTCCCTTTGATATGCAATTCAAACTCAGTGCCACTATTAGATTTCAAATAAAAATTTATCATTTTTCAACAAAGGTGGAAAAAGAAGCTAGCTTATTTTATTCTATATTATTCTTAAGAATTCAACAAAGGGAATAGTAGTACTGATATTCATTTATCCAATCAAACCACATTTAGGTTACATTTGATAAAGCGTAATGTAATCTAATATAATCAATTATATAATAAAATTATAGTTGTAATATAATGTAATGTAATTTTCATTACATTCCTATGTTTGGTTGTAAAATAAAAATATAAATAGTGTAATGTAATGATAATTTTAATTTTAATATTTAATTTCTTTATAATATTAATAATAAGTGTTAGTGGTTGTAGTTATTGGTAGTCAAGTGGAAATATTAATTAAGTGATCGTGGTGGCGGCGATAGTAATGGTTAGGTGGTGATAGTGGCAAAATGAGATAGTGGTAGTGGGGTAACGACTAGATGGTGGCAGATGTGACAGTAGCTAAGTAGTGATAGTTGTGGTTAAGTAGTGGTGGTGGTGATAGCGACAATGGTAACAAGGTGATGGTGGTAGTGGTGGTGACGGTAACAAGGCGGGATAGCGGTTGTCGTAGTAGTGGTAGCTAAGTAGTGGTGGTGGCAGTATTAACAATAAATGAAAAAAAAATCAAAATAAGTAATTATAATTACATTTATTTTTGTATGCAATGACTATTGCGTTACTTTAAGTATAATTGATTACAATATATAATTATTATTTCATTACATAAAATTTTATAGTTTTAAAATTTAAAATTTAAATTTTTTTAGCAATTTTTGATTTCAAATAATGAATCATATGAATAAATAAATAATATAACCTTAGTTAAAGATAAAATAACAAAAGATAGATAATAAAATTCTTGTATCTTGTTAGTATATATACATATATAAAAGTTCAAATATTTTCTCTAAATGATAATTATATCTATACGTTTTAATTTTGAATCATATATCTCAGCCTTTAATATAAATACAACAAGTAAGTTTTTATTGATTTTAATAAATATTTAAATATTCAAATTTTGGCGTCTAAAAGAAGAAAAAAAAAAAGAAGGCCACTGTTTTATGTTAGACATATTTGGAGATTAAATCTCTCGACTTTTACCCTTTTTTTTTTTTGTAATTTTATAAATTTCTTCTTCTTTAAATATCTAGAATAAAGTAAAGCATGACTAGAATGCAAAAGCAGAATCTAGCCAACAAGCTAAAAAAAACGGGGCGCTGAATGCTGACGACCGGTAATGGCCTATTAAGGGCCTGTTTGGATTAACTGTTGAATATGACTGCTATTGTTAGGCGATAGCGAATTCTTGTTAGGCGATAGTGATAATCGATAGCTGATGATAGCTATTTTATATTAAGTGTTTGGTAAAATTATATTTAGCTGTTGCTGTTAATATGTGAAAGACTAATAAGGGTATATATCATATAATTTATTTTTTTAAATAAATATAAAATTATAAATTTATTACATTATATTATTTATTTTATTATTAAATTAATATATTATATTATTTAAATAAATATATAATTATTAATTTTTTATATTATATCATTTATTTTATTATTGAAATAAGAAAATAATTACTTTTTAAGATAATTAAATAATTTTAAAAATATAGATAAAGTAATAAAATAATTATTATTGTTAATAGAAAAATTTATAATTAATTTTAAGTTTTTGGATATAAATAAATATTTTATATTTTATATTATTAATAAAAAATTATTTTAATAAAATTGAAATATGTTAATTAAAATATTAACATTACAAATAAAAAAAAATATTAATAATATTAATTTTCAAGTTAAATAAAAAAGGATAATATGGTCAAAATAAAAAATAAAACCAGATCAGCTATCAGCTGATAAGAAACAACTCTAAAAAATAGAGCTGATACAAACTGCAGCCGATGGGTATCATATCAGTTGCCCATCAGCTATCAGCTCTATTTTTTTAAACTTACCAAACACCACAATTTACCTGTTTGGGTGTCTATCAGCTATCAGCTACACCCAACAGGTAAATCAAACACCCCCTAAGTAAAGCAAACCCATTAAGTAGGCTAAAACAATTGTTTTTTTCTTGCAATATTCTGCATTCTTTTACTGTATATCTCTGTTGTCTTTTTATGCCCTTTAATAATATAGTTAAGATGAAATTTAAACATGAATTAATATATGATTTGCTATTTTAAGTTTAGTTTTATTTATAAATTAAGTTTTATTTCATTTTGATAGGTGAGTGCAGCATACACAAGGTTCTTCTGGAAGATTTTTTGTTCTTTTTAATGTTGTTAAATGTTTCTTCCAATTTTTAAGATTGTTTTTGAAATTCTTTATTATTTGAGATTTTTCTTGATTAAATCGATCTGCTATGGACTAATGACATAATATAAATGTAATGCTTAAATAATTAATTTAAAATAATATTTATTGTGAATATAGTTTCTGATTACTTTCCATGTTAATTTGTGATATACAATTAGTTTTTATAAAGTAAAAAAAAAATTATAAATAATATATCTTCTATCAATATTTGATATATTTGATAGTAATTTTCTTTCAAAACTTGTAAAATATTACAAAAGTACCTCATATTAATGTTTGTCAAATGTACATGGCCTTGTCCAATATTCACATTTGTCAATAACTGATGGGTTTTTTCTACTCTTTTTTTCTTTTGATATGCAATTCAAACTTAGAGCCGCTATTAGATTTCAAATCAAAATTTATCATTTTTCAAACGAAGGTGGAAAAAATTATTTTATATTATTTTTAAGGATTCAATTTTAAAGATTAAAATTTCATTCGCAAGGGTAGAGATGGCAAATCGAGTGAGTTTCAGTTAGGACCATTCGGATTCCAGTCAATTTGAACTTCATTATTCACTTTCTCAGAATTTTGTAGTCTTGATCCAATTTTCACTTAGCATTTTCCCTGTACTTAGTCTTGAACCAGTCTTCACGTACTTCCTTAGCATTTTTCCTACACACAGTCTTGATCTAATTTTCACTTTTGTCAAGTGTTCAGACCATACCTATCTGAGTTTTTTTCTACTCACTCTTTCTTTAACTCCAAGTCACTGTCAAATTTCATATCAAACTTTATCATTTTTGAAAAAAAGGTGGCAAAAGAAATTAGCTTGTGTTTGGATTCATAGATTTAGATTTAAATTTTAGATTTTAGATATTGGATCTAAAATTTAGAATTTGAAATTTATAAATTTGAAAATGTCTTGTTTGGATAATAAAAAGAATTGTTTCCCACCTAGAGGTGACTTTTTGAAGTTTTATATATAAATTGTTCTGGGTGGATGATTTATAATCTGTACTATAATCTTTTAATAAAATTAAATTAGTAGTATGTCCTAATCTAAACTGAGAGCTTCTTCTCACTTAAACTATATATATATATATATATATTATTGGAATAAAAATATGTAATATTAAATTAAAATTTTGAGATTATGCTATAGAGATAACAGTTGCTAAGGTTAAGGCTGCCATTTTTTTTTTTGGCAGCAGCGAAAAAGGGCTTTACTTTTGATATCAGATGAATGTAAAGGTATCAGATGTTCTTATTGGAAAAAAATGAGTCATAAAGACAGGGTCATAGTGTAAGGTATATATTGAAAGTATACTATATATGGACGATTATGATCATCATTTAATAATAATAATAATAATAATAATAATAATAATAATAATTATTATTATTATTATTATTATTATTATTATTAAGAGATAAACTTAACATATTTTAGTTAAATTATTTATAATTTTATAAAATTTAATATTTTGAAATACTATAATTTTAAAAATTTTTCATAATTAATGAACTCTTTAATTATTAATTAATTAAATGATAATTCGATATGACTAATTAAATATTGAAAAACAGTTACTTGTCAAAAAAAAAATCACTGTGCATGATATATAAACTAAATATTAATTTGATCTTTCAAATTGATAGTAAAATTTAATCAAGTACAAAATATAAAAATTGAATTAGTTATATTTTAAAATTGATAAATTGAGTTAATTTGTCTTCATTTTTAACTGTGTACTGCATGACTTGTTCAGGGACTAAATAAAAATTTTTACATTTTATAATTGGCTACTCAAAATTTATAAAACGTTATTTCTTTATAAACTTTATCTTTCTACTCTGTCTTTATAATTTACCTCCTAAAAAAACTATAACAATAATAGAAAAAATTAATTGAAAGTAAAATAAAAAAATTTATTTCATTCTTTTACTCTTTCAATCTCATCTTAAAATCGAAAATCGAAATTAAATATTCAACAATTATAACATCAATTTTTTTTTTCACAATATTATCTTAGAAAAACTATTTTTCAAAAAAATTAAAAAATGTAAAAACTTAGTTATTACTTCTATAAAACATTAAGGATCAAAAGAAAATTTAACATTTAAAGCAAGTAACCTTTCTCTCTCCTTTGTATACAGCTAAAAATTAGAGTAAATTGACCCAATAGCAACATATAATTAGCCCAATTTTTATGCTGTATGCTTAATTAACTTTGCTTTCAATTTCAAAGGTAAAATTAAAAGACTTTGAATTTTTCACAACGGGAGAAGAAAGCTTTTCCAATTTGTCACAACAAAATATAATTTTAATTAGGTTTTAGGAGAGTGCACTGTACAATGGAAAATAACTTCTATAAATACCAAGCTATGCTTATAGAAGAAAGACGTAACAAATGACCCATCAAGCTTCCCATTTAAACTATTAAAAGGCTTTTCATGGCTCTTAAGGCCATGAAAGAAAACTCTTCTTCTTCTTCTTCTTCTTCTTCTCAACAATGGAAATATGATGTTTTTCTTAGCTTTAGGGGTGAAGATACCCGTAAGAATTTTATCAGTCATTTGTGCAAAGAGTTTCGTCAAAAAGGAATCATAATATTCAAGGATGATCGAGAACTTGAGAAAGGGGAAACTATTTCTCAAGAACTCCTCAAATCAATTGAAAGCTCCAAAATTTCTCTTGTCATCTTTTCAAAAAATTACGCTTCTTCAACATAGTGTTTGGATGAACTCGTAAAAATTTTAGAATACAAGAACTCTGGCAACCAAATAGTTTTGCCCATTTTCTATGATGTGAATCCATCAGAAGTTCGAAAACGGAATGGGAGTTTTGAAAATGACTCTGAACATTATCAGCAGAACAACGAGAGGGTGCAACGGTGGAGACTTGCTATGACTCAAGTGGCCAATCTTTCTAGATGGAATTTACAAGACAGATCAGAATATATCCCATTTCTTTTAGTTATTTTAATTTAATTAGCATTTTCCTATATGTCCCTCACTAAACTCATGCTTTTCAGTTTTTCCCAATTTAACCAGAAAATTTATGATACTAGGTCCTGAGATGGATATATCTAGAGGCCAGGGGGCATTGGCTGCTGAAATTTTAAAATTTTTTAGGGTATAGTAGTAGTTTTTTAAAAAATTAATTTTTTTATTACTCTTATCAAATTTTAATGGGGCACTGAATCACTCAATTATTTTGAAAACTTTTATGGATTCATTACTAATTTTATTTAAAAAAAATCAATTTCTTTTATTATTGTATTAAAATAATTATATGTAAACAGTGAAATACAAACCCTCTTGTAAAAAAAAAAAACAAAAAAATTCAAACCATCATCGCCTCTTAATCTTTTTTTTTTCTTTATTAATTCTACAACCATCAATTTCTATTCTTCGAAATTTAAATTATTTGACAACATCATCAAAGGAAAGTCTAGTATAAATCTCTCATCATTCTTTTAGTCAATTTAAAATGATTTTTTTTTCTCATAATCTAATTATTATTGTTGGAATATTTCCCTTATCAAAATTTCTTCATACTCATGTTATATATATATTTCATAATATTAGATTTTTAATCTATAGTTTGAATTGAATTTGTTTTTCATTATTGTTTTGAAAAAATTTAATTTAAAGTAAATTGAACAAGTTTTTAATTTTAAGTCAATATATTCATTGAATGTTTTTGTTTTATAGCATGAAATGTTTTTATAGCATGACATTGTAAACGCAATAGCAATATTTGTTTCTCTAAAGATAACTCTAAACTATTATTATGAAAGGTATAAATTTATTATCGATATTTTTTTATAGTCAATTATGGGAAATGATTGTCCACTAAAAATTAAATAATATTAATTCAAATTTAAGAGTAAATTAGACAAGTTAATTAAATATTAAAATGATATATTTCTAATATATAAGCATTTATACAAAAATTAATTTATAAAAGAATATATTTATTAAGGTAATATTAAATTAATATATTAATATTTAATTTAATATTTTTATATTAATATTAATTTATAAAAGATTATTAATTTTATAAAATAAATTACACTAAAAAAATTAGAAATTAGAGATGAAACAATTAGCTGCATATGAAAAAAAAAAGTCTGTAAATGATAATTTTTTTGAACGTTTTGTTAAAATCATCCCTTCAAATGGAGAGAATTTCTCACTTCCTTTTCCCTCTCCCACCAAATATTTTGAGATGAAAATATTATTAAGAGACAATTTTATTGTGTTTCTCAAAACTTTAATTAGTTACGTCTGAAATTATCTGTAACACCCTAGGCAAATCCCACATCGACAAAACACGGGAGAGATGCTGGGTATATAAGTTGATGGTTTGTAACCCTTATTGACGCGTTTTAAAACTGTGAGGGCTTCAGCCCAGAGCGGACAATATCACTAGTGGGCCGGGCCATTACATTTGTGGTATCAGAGCTGCTCCGCGTGCAACCTTGAACGATGGTGGGGCAAACCTCAGCGAGGACGCTGAGTCCCATAAGGGGGGTGGATTGTAACACCCTAGGCAAATCCCACATCGGCAAAAGACGGGAGAGATGCTGGGTTCATAAGTTGATAGTTCCTAACCCCTATTGACGCGTTTTAAAACCGTGAGGGCTTCAGCCCAGAGCGGACAATATCACTAGTGGGCCGGACCATTACATTTGTGGTATCAGAGCTGCTCCGCGTGCAACCTTGAACGATGGTGGGGCAAACCTCAGCGAGGACGCTGAGTCCCATAAGGGGGGTGGATTGTAACAACCTAGTCAAATCACAAATATATAAAACACAGGAGAGATGCTGGGTATATAAGTAGATGGATTGTAACACATATTGACGCATTTAAAAACAGTGAGGGCTTCACCCGTAACGGACAATATCACTAGTGGGCCGCCATTACATTTGTGGTATCGAGTCGCCCGCGTGCAACCTTGAACGATGGTGGGGCAAACCTCAGCGAGGACACTGAGTCCCATAAGGGGGGTGGATTGTAACACCCTAGGCAAATCCCACATCGGCAAAAGACGGGAGAGATGCTGGGTTCATAAGTTGATAGTTCCTAACCCCTATTGACGCGTTTTAAAACCGTGAGGGTTTCAGCCCAGAGCGGACAATATCACTAGTGGGCCGGACCATTACATTATCTCTAATTATTTTGTGTTTAGGAACATTTTATAAAAAGTCTCTAAAAAGCCTTAATATCATTTGAGGAAGAAGTGCCACCGGAAGAACTCATGACTAGAAATTTAAAATGTATTGGAAAGACTACGTTTCCTATTATTGAATATGAGTACAATGAAACGCTTATTATATGTTTCCTATGATTGATATCTCAATTTGCGTAGGAATTTATTATTTCTTTCTCTCTATAATATACTCTTTGCATATTATAGAATTTTTGTGTGCGCGATGTGAATAAAATTGAACACTTGATATTTTTAATGTTATTTCTATATTTAAAATATTGTGTTATTAATGATAATAGGAAATTCTTATATTGTAGGGAGGAGTCAGAGTTTATTCAGGATATCACTACAGATGTACTTAACAAATTGGGAAGATTTAGTCATAGCATAGCCAAGGATTTTGTTGGAATGGATTCACGATTAGAGAAAATGAGATTGTGTATCAATATAAAGGAGCTAAATAATGTCAAAACGGTAGGTATTTGTGGGATGGGTGGCATTGGAAAAACAACTATTGCTAGTGTCACCAACAAGGAAATGCAATGCCAATTTGAGGGTAGTGCTTTTCTTGCGAATGTTAGAGAAACTTCAAGAAAATATGGTTTGTTCACTTTACAAAGACGACTTTTATGTGCAACATTGATGGAAAGAGACATAGATGTGTACGATGGATACAATGGAGTTTATCACATAAAAAATGGGCTATCTCGGAAGAAGGTTTTGGTCATTCTTGATGATGTTGATGAGTTAGAGCAATTAGAATTATTAGTTGGAAAAAAAGATGAAAACTGGTTTGGAGTTGGAAGTAGAATCATAATAACGACTAGGGATGAACATTTGTTGATCCAACATGAAGTAGATCAAATATATAGGGTTGAGGAGTTAAATCATCATGAAGCCCTTCAACTCTTTTGCTTGAAAACCTTTAAGAAAGATTGTCCACCACAAGATTACATGGAGCTATCCAACAAAGCTGTAAACTATGCAGGTGGCCTCCCATTAGCGCTTAATGTTTTGGGTTCCTCCTTGTATGCTAGATCTTTGAAAGAATGGAACAGTGCATTGAAGAGGTTGAAAGAAATTCCCAATGAAAAAATTCTAAGTAAGCTTGAAATAAGTTTTGATGGATTGGAGGAAATACAAAAAAAAAAATATTTCTTGACATCGCATGCTTTTTCAAAGGAAAAATGAAACGTTATGTGATGAAAGTACTGGAAAGTGGTGGATTATACCCAGATATTGGTATAAGGGAGCTTATCGATAAATCTCTCATAACTATTTCAGACAACCGTGTGTGGATGCATGATTTGCTAGAAGAAATGGGTCAAGAAATTGTTCATCGAGAATGTCGAGAAGAGCCTGGACGACGTAGTAGACTATGGCTTTATAAGGATGTCTGTCACATCTTAATGAATGATACGGTTAGTATTACTCAATATTAAGAATTATATTTGATTTGATAAACTTCCATTATAAATGTTATAAGTCTTTCAGTTGTTTTCACCATTAATTGTTGCCTTTGATTTTTTAGGGAACAAATCTAATTGAAGGTGTAGTCCTGGATTATATGTTTGATCAAGGAGACAGAAACATGAGTTCTAAAGCCTTCTTGAAGATGAAAGCTCTCAGATTGCTCATACTTCGCAATTTAAGGCTCTGCAAAGACATTGAATATCTTTCCAATGAATTAAGGTACTTGGAATGGCGTGGGTATCCTTTCAAATCTTTGCCACAAACTTTTCAACCAGATCAACTTGTTGAGCCCCATTTGTCTTATAGCAGAATTGAACAACTATGGAAGGGAGTAAGAGTATGTATGATTAACTCCTTATATCTGTTTATTACTCTGGTTTTACGGTTTCTTTCTGATTTCCTTTCAATATCTTTTACAGCCTTTAAAGTTGTTGAAGATAATTGATCTTAGTTACTCCAAAAATTTAATCAAGACACCTGACTTTAGAGAGATCCCATACCTTGAAGAGTTGATACTTGAATGTTGTACAGGATTACTTGAAGTACACCATTCTATTGGACTTCTAGAAAGGCTTGTTTTACTGAACATGAGGAATTGCAAAAGCCTTACAGCTCTTCCAAGTAGCCTGTGTAATTTGAAGTCTCTTAAAGTTTTTATATTGAGTGGCTGCTCAAATCTTGAAGAAATTCCTGATAACATAGTGGATATGACATCTGTGGATGTGTTTGAAATAGCAGGAATCGGTTCAACATCATTGCCATTAGCTCAGCCATGGGATTGTCTTTGCCCTTGGTGGCCAATGCCTAAGAAACCTACACCTGCCATGTCCTTTGAGTTGCCTTCTTTAAGAGGCTTTTGTATTCTTAGGAGACTTAATCTAAGTCATTGCGGTCTTACGGATGCAATGATTCCTTATGATCTAAGTTGTTTCCCATTTTTAGAATATCTAGATCTAAGAGGAAATGATTTTGTAAGCATGCCTGAAAGCATTAGTCAACTCTCTAAACTCTTAGTTGTTCTTTTTAGCAATTGTAAGAGGATTCGATCATTTCCAAATAATCTTCCTTCGGGTCTCAAAGTTCTTAGTATGGAGGGTTGCTCTTGCTTGGAAACTTCACTAACTACAAGCATAAGTAGAAATTTTAAACTTGAAAACCTTCACTTCGTTGATTGCAAGAAGCTTCAGTCCTTGCGTGATCTTTCATCAACCATTTTACAACTTAGTGCGGAATGTCTAACTACACAGGAAAGTATTCCAAATCCATTTGAAGCAAGCACTTCAAGAACTTCATCGTTCACTCTTATAAAATGGGTAAGGTTGATTGAGATTCAAGGCCAAAATCTTAGGCCACTTGCAAGGCTAATGAGTTACCTGCATTTCTTGTTGGTGCATAACTCTCTCTCTCTGGTCATTCTCTCATTCTCTCTCTCTCTCTCTCTCTCTCTCCCTCTCTCACACACACACACACACACATCTTGGGGGGCCCTAGATTTTTCAAAAAAAAAAAAGTCACATTTTTCAGTGTGTGTGTGTATATATATATATATATATATATATATATATATATATATATATATATACACTATCTTACTTTTTTTCTTAAGATATTATATATTTTGGTGTCATATGATATTGTATCATTTATTTATTCCTTTTTTATGTTATCTTTGTGGCCTATAGCAAATTTCATTATGTGCATTCTGACTTCTTGCCAAAGAACTTTAGAATTTGTGCATTCCATGACCAACTCAACTACTAAATAACTATCCAATTACACATGCATCCACCAAAAAAGTTTTATTTTCCCTTAGAATATTGCTGCAAAGCTACACATGTTAATTGTTAAGTAATAAATTTGGCTCAGGGACTCTTTAGTGCAAACACCCTTGTATCATTGTGTTTAGCCTCAAGTGAAGTTCCTGTGTGGTTCAACAATCAAGGCTCGGGGTCTTCATTAGAAGTGCAGCTACCTCCTTATTGGTTGAATTACAGAAGGGCAGGATTCTGTTTATCTGGAGTTTTTAGATTCCATCATGATCAGCTGCCTTCAGTGGATACTTGTACTGTTGTGTGTGACTTGCATGCATACAATTTGCCGTCGGAACAAAGTTTGTATCTAGGTCGCTTTACGATGGAAATCGCTCAAGATTTATGCATCACTACTGATCAACTTTGGGTTAGCTTAATGCCTCTTAGCTCCATAACTTGTCTAGATCAGTTGGAAGGATGTAATCAACTTAAGGCGTCTTTTTTTTCTGACCATTTAGAGGTGAAGAATTGTGGACTTCGTCTAGTATATTATGAGGATGAAGATGTAGAAGAATTAATGTGGTGCGATAAGCCTTTTGACGATTTGGGTCTCCCAGGAATAACTATTGCAGAGGTACTTTTAAATGGCCTTTTTCTTTCTTGTTTTTTTAAAAGTAGCTAAAGTATGAATTCATCATTCTTTATACATTTTAATTTGTAGATATTTGCATTTATTCACCGTTGTTGACAAATATGGGTAATTATATTCTTTATAATTCTGTCCTTTGGTCATATTTCATTACATCGTATGTTTGGTTATTGAGATTTCATAGCAAATTTTGACAAGAGATAAAAATCGAAAAATTGAGTCAGTAAAATACACAATAATTATTTTTCTTTATGGTTATTCAATTAAAAAAATTATTGTGTGTACACATGACTCGCATATTAAATTATTAATTCTTTTTTTTTTTCAATTTTCTTTTGAGAAATTGCTTTTTACATACAAATTAAAATTATGTTTCTGTTAAAAATTTATTTTATTTATTTTTTAATAGATTTCTTTTTCCTTTAATCGCTCTTTTTGCTCAGTTGACACTTAATTTATTGTTTATTATTTGTATTGTAGGATTAACTTTTTTTTTTTTTTTAAATTTGATTGTAGGTTTAAATTTTCTGAATTGCAAGGGAAACTATCAGGGGCCTCGATTGAGAGATGTTAATTAGGAAAATCAATGTTATGCTCCTTTTATTATTATTAGTTTTGTCAATTTTGTCTTTAATGTGCATCACATGTTATTGTACTTGTTATATAGACTTGTAAATAAATTTTTAAGTGAAGGCCTTTGAAATTTGGCAAACTCTATAACTTAGTTCTCGTATTTTTAAAGCTAAACATTTTTGTTTCAAAAATTTGGCAAAACCGACAATTTAGTCTCTCTATATAATTTTCCATCTAATTAACCATTAATTAGAGTAAAAATGACCAAAACTCTTTAATCTATATTTTCTAACTAAAATGATTAAGTCCCTAAGGTTTTGTATTATAATCCTTTAATTTAAACTTTATAAATAAAATAGTCTCTTGATTTACACTATTTTGGTTATAATACAAAACCTCAAGAACTAAATTGTTTAAGTTAGAAAACATATAGAGTTAAAGGTATTTTAGTTATTTTCGCTATAATTAATAGCAAATTGGATGAAAAATTAAACGGAATGACTAAATTATAAGTTTTACAAAACTTTAGGAACTAATTTTATTTGTTTTGAGAATATAAGAACTAAATTACAGGTTTTCTCAAATCTCAAAATAAAGTATTATTTATCCTTAATTTTTAATATATAATTTTCTATTAATTTTTATATATGATATAATATTATTATAGGATTATAAATATTATATTTAATTATTTAAATTAAAATATTAATTGTAATTTGTTTTAATTAATTATATAAGTAAAATATTTATTAATTTAAGAATTACTATTACTTTTTATCATTTCTGTATTATTTTATTAACATTTAATATTAATTGAATTTAAGCTTAAATGTAATTTTAAAAAAGAGTAAATTATAATTTAGCCTCTGAAATTTGACAAAACCTGTAACTTAGTTCCTTTGTTTTTAATACCAAGCAATTTAGTTATCAAAATTTGATAAAGCTTACAACTTAATCCCTACTGTTAGAAATTTTGTTAATTACCGTTGATTCTAAGAAAAAGACTAAAATGCCCTTAACTCTATTTCAATATGAAAACAATTTAGTCCCTAAGATTTTATTTTATTGGCAATTTAGTCCCTAAAATTTAGTTAACCTATAAATTAGTCTCAGTAGTTTTAAAATCATACAATTTAGTTCTTGATATTTTAATAAACCTACAATTTAATCTCTATCATTAGAATTACAATTAATTCCCCAATGAATTTAGCAAAGATACCAAAATAATTTTAACTTTATTTTTAGTATGAAAATAATTTAGCTCTTGAAGTTTTATTTTAATAACGATTTGCATTCATATTCATACTTTTTTTTTATATATATAACAATATAATATAATATAATATATGAAAATATCATAAATTGATATATACACACACGCATATAATTATTTATATATTATTAAAATAATAATGACATAAGGCTTATTTATAAATAGTTATAATATTTAAAGATCAATTTGTAACATATATGGATATTTTGTAATTAACCAAAATTTTTAAGGACCTTAAAGTAATTAATCTATATTTTATTAATTTAAATTTAAATTTTTTTAATTTAATAGACTCAATTTCAAAAATGCAATGACTAAATTGTTAATGAAACAAAATATCAAGGACTAAATTATTAAGAAAATAAAACTTTAAAGACTAAATTGTTTTTAGATTAAAAATAAAGAAAAGGGTATTTTAGTTATTTTTGCTAAAATTAACAGTAACTTAACAAAATTCTAATAGTAGGGACTAAGTTGTAGGTTTTGTCAAATCTCAGGAATTAAATTGCTCGGTTTTAAAAATACAAGGACTAAGTTATGGATTTTATCAAAACTCATGGACTAAATTGTAGTTTACCCATAAAAAAATATAATAATAAGTTTTAAATGGTGAAGATGTTTAAAAATTAAAATAATTTAATGATAAATACAAGTTAACTCGCTGAATTAAATTTGTTCAAAGTCAGTTATTTTTTTTCATAATTTAAAATAATATTAGCTTGCATAAGTAGATTAATGCGTGAAAGAATATTATTTATAAATTTTAAAAAATAATTTTAAAAATGTATTTTATAATTTAATGCACTATTATTATAAAATTTTCATTTTCACCGTATTAATATCTTGAAATTTATATTGCGATATTGTTTAATGCAGATAATTTCAAAATCTATTTAATATATTATAATGGGTTAAAGGCATTTCTAGCAAAGTCAATGTCCCCTTAATACATTTATTATTATAATTATTATTATTATCTTTTGGGTGCTTGTTTTTCAACACCCGACTTTATTTTCAAACTTTTTTGTTTCTTAATTCTTAAAATGCATTTATAATATAATAATAACAAATTGTTAGGTCTTCTAATTGCCATAAAAAAAAAAGTGAATGGGAATGAATATTTGACTATAAAGTTAGAATTGAATAATTAATGACACCTATAACAAATATTTATAATTGTATACATGATCATAGTAATGCATAGGAATTCATCTATAGTCATCCATAACATGAAAGTAAATATTATTATAACTGTATCTAACTTATAGAGACAGATAACTAATGGAGTTTCCTCTAAAATATTGCTCATATAATTTTGGATATTCAATTGGCTGGTTGCTACAATGGTTCTCATCCTTAATTCCTTGGCAAGAGAAATTTACTCCTAATCAATATGTGTGGGTAAGATGCCATGGTAGTCCTTTATTAGTGGTGTCCTCACTTCTTTATTTGACTAAGTTATTTTTTTGAAGACTTCATATCCAATGATGAATGTGCTTCCAAGAAAACATGTCTGGTTACTGGATGAATTCTAGTTTCTATATCTTCACTTGATTTTGTTCACAAAAAGGTTGCTGAGGATGCGGGAGAAGCCAAATTTCACATAACTCTAATTAAAGATTGTTGTGAAGTGATGCCCACCTCTGTGACATGCAAGCCACCTGTAACTTCTTTTAAATAAAAAAAAAAATCAAAACAAGTAGTCATGATTACATTCATTTTTATATATAATGATCGTTACGTTACTTTGAGCATAATTGATTACATTATATAATTATCATTTTATTACATAAAAATTTTTTGTATTACTAAATAATATAATCAAATATATAATATAAACATAATTACATTACAACTTTAATTATGTTTTATCCAACATAACCTTAGTGCTTGTGAGGATACGCTGCGTGGCCATGGAACAGAGTAGGGACAGCTAAGCGGCAATTGGCTTGGGGGGATGCTATGTTTATCTATATCGGTGATAGCAATTATTTGGACTTATTCCCAATATTGCCCCATTAAATTTAGACAATTTTGAAAGGAGACCAGACCCTAGTGTTTTACTTCCAACTGTAGAGTTGGTCGAAGAAACACAAGTAGCTGTAGTAGGGGCCCATTACAAAAGTCCACTAGAAAATGAAGAAGATAATCAGCTAGCATTCGTGAATCTGGACAATGGGAGCCTCAATCTTTTAGGTCCACTCTCCAACATCAAAAGAAAGTTGAAACGTCTAGACTATTAAAGAATCGCATGAGGTACAAGCTCTAGTCTGACTGGGGGGTTTTTTACAAAAAATGTGTAATCAAAAATAAAATTTTACAAAAAATGGTGAGTTTGAAATTAATTACCAAAAATGGGTGAATTATGCTGAGTTGGCCAGCTGAGTGCGAGACGCTAACTATAATAGCGTTTTTAAGGTCCGGACGCTATTTATAATAGCGTCCGCATAAAAAATTTTCAACGAAAACTAGATGCTATTCAAAATAGCGTCCAACTTTTCTTTAAATAATAAAAAATTACTTTAAAAAAAATTTAAAGGTTGAATGCTACTTATAGTAGCGTCCAATCTTTTTTTTTTAATTATTTATTTTATATTTTAAATAAAATATAAATATTATTTTAATAAATAAAATTATAATATTTCATATTATATATTATAATATTTTTATTACAAATATTATTTTTTAATTTAAAATTAAAATATAATTTAATAAAATAAAAAATTAAAATTAAAAATAAATAATTAAAAAAATTTAAGAAAAGTTGGAGCTACTGTAAGCAGCGTCCAACATTTCTTTAAATTTTTAATTATTTATTTTATATTTTAAATAAATTAAAAATATTATTTTAATAAATAAAATTATAATATTTAATATTATATATTTTAAATTTTTATTATAAATATTATTTGTTTAATTTAAAATTAAAATAAAATTTAATGAAATAAAAAATTAAAATTAAAAAAATTTAAGAAAAATTCGACGCTTCTTTTAAAATTTTAATTTTTTTATTTTATTAAATTTTATTTTAATTTTAAATTAAAAAATAATATTTATAATAAAAATATTATAATATATAATATTTAAATATTATAATTTTATTTATTAAAATAATATTTATATTTTGTTTAAAATATAAAATAAATAATTAAAAATTAAAAAAAAAGTTGGACGCTACTATAAGTAGCTTCCAACCTTTAAATTTTTTTTAAGTAATTTTTTATTATTTAAAGGAAAGTTGGACGCTATTTTGAATAGCGTCCAACTTTCGTTGAAAATTTTTGATGCGGATGCTATTATAAATAGCGTCCGGACCTTAAAAACGCTATTATAATTAGCGTCTCACACTCAGCTCGCCAACTCAACATAATTCACCCCTTTTTGATAATTAATTTCAAACTCATATTTTTTGATAAAATTTTATTTTTGATTATACCTTTTTGGTAAAAAACCCTGACAGGGAGAAATTTGCCTCTGATAAGCATATTGATCTTCTCAAGCTATTTGCTCGATAGCATTTAGTAGTACTTTTGTAGGGTAATAATCCAAATGCGATGGGCTTCCATTTTGGTGCATAGGAGGAGGTGAGACAAATGATTCTTCTAGGTTATGGTCTGTTGCTTCTGTTATCCATCTCATGCTCTGCTGCTGCCCGTTTTGATCTATGCTACAAATCTTGGGCAATGTCTTGACATTGGTTTATTTGGTTAGATGAATTTTGTCTTGACAATATATTTATTCTTCAATTTTCTATCAACCTTTTAGGTCTTTAGGCAATAAGCAAGTTCCCTTCTCATTGTCATCAGTAGCCTATGTTGTTTGGTTTGCAGGCTGTATTAGGTAGGCCTTGGTTTTCTTGTTTTGTGTCTTTTCTCTACTCTTTTTCTCTTCAGCATACCTTCTCCATTGGTATGCTAGGTTCCTTTTTGAACTCATACTTTTAATAAAATTTATTGCTTACCAAAACAAAAAAGAATGATACTCAAACAAAACATCAGGATTAAAAAGAATATGTCTACAGCCCAATAATCAGGCAACCTAAACATACACATATAAGACAGTCCCGAAAAGGATCTCAAATTTCAAATGAAGCATGTTGGCCAAACCTTCATTAAACCTGAAAGCTACTAAAGACAAAGGACTACTAGTACAAGAAACACCAAAAGCTCTGAAATATTAAAATAATTGGGTGAGTATAAACTCAGTGAATAACACCATGGTAGAAATCACTTACCTAGCATCCATTGTGAAATTAAACATCAAAACTTCAGAAATTAAGGAACTTTTGGGCTGCCATCATGTTCTTGAAACAACACAAAGCTGGATTTTTGTCAGTCTTCCTTCAATACCTGATGAAATCAAAGTGTAAAGGACATTTCTTGATTTATAGATGACAGAAGGAAGCTGCTAGGGGGTGGTTTTAACTTCATGAACGCTGGAAATGGCTAAAGGGCAGCAGCGGCAAGAGGGAACATCAATGATAATTTTTATTCTTCCTTTCTAGAAGCAGGGTGTGACAAATATAAGACTGCACTATCATTTTATAATTTTTTAAATTTATTTTAGTTTATTCTTTCATTATTAAGGAGTATAATATGAAAAATTAAAGGATGCATCTGATTGAAATATTTCCATGTAAGAGCATCTGAAAGTCATACTATGGAGTTGTGGGAGAGAGTTATAGAACATCGACTACGTCATGACACTTCTATCTTTCCCAATCAATTTGGCTTCATGCCCGGTCGTTCAACTATGGAAGTGATCTTTCTCATTAGAAGCTTGATGAAAAAATAAAGAGATGTGAAGAAAGATCTACATATGATTTTTATCGATTTGGAGAAGGCTTATGATAGTGTTTCAAGAGATGTCTTATGGAGAGTGCTAGAATAAAAGAGAGTATCTATTAGGTACATACAAGTGTTGAAAGACATGTATGAAGGAGCAACTACTATAGTGCGCATCATAGGAGGGGATACAAGAGATTTTCCTATCTCAGTTGGATTACACTAAAGTTCAGCTGTAAGCCCTTACCTTTTTACATTAGTTTTAAATGAATTTGTGAAAAAAAGAATAGAAAAAGAATATTGAGAATGTGAAAAATAGAACAGAAGAAGAATATTGAGAATGATTGAAGAGCTTGATTATTCCCTCAAGCCAATGGTGTCAATTTATAATATGTACAGGACAACTAAATGGGAAATACAATCATAATTAAATACATAATTGTAGCCACAATTTTAGCACCTAAACATATTCACACAATCTGTCACGACCCAGGGATGGGGTTGGGACGTGCTTGTTCAACCAGCTACGCAATGGAGTGAGCTTCGTGTCCCACATCGGAAATGGGAAGAAAAGATTTGGGCCATATATGTGGGAGTCTTCCTCACCTGGTCAGCGCGCTTTTGGGAATGAAACCTCCCAAGGGACAAATCCGTGAGGCCCATGGGCCAAAGCGGACAATACTAACTGGAGAAGGATTGGGCTGTTACAATTTGGTATCAGAGCTGGACTCCCTCTAGTACGGTGTGTGGTGCGAGGACGCACCAGGCGGAAGCTGGTGGGCTTGTCACGACCCAGGGATGGGGTTGGGACGTGCTTGTTCAACCAGCTACGCAATGGAGTGAGCTTCGTGTCCCACATCGGAAATGGGAAGAAAAGATTTGGGCCATATATGTGGGAGTCTTCCTCACCTGGTCAGCGCGCTTTTGGGAATGAAACCTCCCAAGGGACAAATCCGTGAGGCCCATGGGCCAAAGCGGACAATACTAACTGGAGAAGGATTGGGCTGTTACACAATCACTACAGATACACATATCTTAGCTATTTATGGTACATATCTTAACACTCCCCCTCAAGCTGGAGCGTACAAATCATATGCTCCAAGCTTATAACAAATATATTCAATCCGAGAGCCTCTGAGAGACTTTGTCAGGATATCTACTAATTGGTCATTTGAGCTAACAAAGCTAGTGGCAATACACCCAGATTCAATCTTTTGTCTGATGAAATGACAATCCATGATGGCTGTCGAATTTACCAAAAATTAAATTAACTGAAATTACCAATTATGAAATATTTTCTGCAGTAAGTGGTAAATCTAGGTTGAACCCTAGAGATTGAATTATTAAATTTCATGCACTTGTGTAATAGAAAAAAAAAACAAAGGTTGGGGGGGGGGGTGATTCACAATCCAAAGAAGAAATCAAAAATCAGAAATTAAGAACTAAAATTAAATATGAAATTCTCAAATTAAAGAAACTTCAGTCCAAGGTAATTCGCATTCCAATGCATTGATTTGATCATAGACAAAAGAAATACAATTATCTCTTATTGAATACTTAACGTAGATTTACCAAACAGTGAGGTAAAATCCTTAACTTTCCTATACTCATCAATTCGAGCCCAGCACTCTTGTTGACTCTAATTATTAACTGAATTGGAATTAAGCAATCTTCATCAAATTAATAACTGCCTTAAGAATAGGAAGTAGTTAAGCTGAACAATAATTTATTAAGCATAAATCATTTAATTCACCCTATTATTTCCATAGGTTATTATCGAAAACTGGGATCATAATCAATAAAACCTAATTGCTACTCATGTTCAATCTTATACAATAATTACGGATTATGAAGATGAACTAGCAATTGATCACATCAAACAATTAACTAATAGGCCTTTTTAGCAAATCATTCAATAGATCAAAGACAATGAAATCATAAAATAATAGATATTCAAAAGACATATATTAAATTAAGAACCTGGTCTCACAAATTACGCAAAAGAACTTGAATCCCTTGAACTAAATTAAAAACTTAGCCACTCATATTCATGGCTTACAGAAAATTAAAGAAGAAAATTGAAGAAATCTAGAATGTGAATGGAGAATGAAGGTCTAATCTTTGTGTGTTGGCTGCTACCTCTTTTATATATAATAAATGGCCTAGCGTTAGGTTTAAGAGTCTTTCTCTCTGTCAAAAACTGCAGCTGGAGCAAAATCAGGAAACTGATTATCGACAGATACATGGCCCGTGTATCACTACACAGCCCAGGGCCATGTGACTTACTAGAGCTGAGTGGGTATATCTTGCATTGGCATAGAAGGTTATACGGGTCTCCAGGATTTACACGGGTCAAGTTACACGGCCCGTGTACTTTGTTTCTTCCTCGGTTCTCTGGATTTCTTCTGGCAGAATGTTACACGTGTCCATGGTTGTGCTTACACGACTCATGTACTTTGTATCAACAACGGTTGTCAATCCTTTGACCTTTTCAAGCTTCCTTCCACACTTCTATGTTCTGGAACTTCACCAAAACCTTGAAAAATATAGCAAGAGTCAAATTAATGCACATGCTAAAAATTTATCCATTTAACACAATTATTTCAACAACTCTCTAAACATATGCCTAATAGATAATTATACTTTAATCAACTGAATTAGGCATAAAGATACTCTAGAAACACTAAATGTGATGGGAGTAAAATTAATAAATTATGCACTTATCAAATTTCTCCACACTTATTCCATGCTTGTCCTCAAGCATGACTGAAATTCTCAATCAACTCCACTTAGAAGTTCACTTAACTTCATCCTATCACAACATTCTCTAACAAAAGATTAAAAGTTTAAAAGAAGAGGCAAGTAAGGTAATAACCATCACAACAAATTCCATCAACACCATACCAATATATCAACAATTCTCCAACACAAAATAAAAGGCTTGAAATCAATTAAGCTCACACAATTAAAGTTCCATAAAATTTTAAATCAATGCACACCAAAACACAAGGTTAATTTATCAAGGCACAATAATTATAGCTTTTTGCAAATCTTAGGGGAGATAGAAATGAGCTTTTTTTTTTTTTTTTTTTTTAAATTGGTACTTCTCTCTCGTCACAGTTACTTTTTTTTTCTTTATTTTAACCGTCACCTTCAGAAAAGTACCTTGCTCATATCCTAGCTAGCTTTTGGGCTAAGAATCGATATGGGGTTTATGAAGACCCCTGATTACTTTGCTTAACTTAAAATAGTAGAGCAATTTTCAAGTTCAACCTTTTATTTTCCCCAATTTATGCATCTACATGTTATAAAGTGCCCTGATAGATTAAACAAAGTTCTGAAATATACATGATACTAGTTTAAAGCACACATAACTGATCATTTCACCATTAAATCAAGCATAAATGATTTATACATGACAAAAAATTGCTCTATGGTATGGAGAAGAGGGAAAATCCATCATTAAAGTTACTATTACCTTGCCTAAAATTTCAAAAATTCAACGTAAATAGAAAAGTCATTTCAAGGACAAAGCATTTCTCTCCGGGAGTTAATATAAAATCATGAATCAAGCTTATGAGAATGATTTATTTTTTATTTATTTATTTTTATTTTCAAAATTGCAGCAACAAATTTCTCCTCCCCCACACTTAAAACTTACATTGTCCCCAATGTAAAGCCCAAATGCAAAAGAAAAGAAAAAAAAAATAAATCCTAAAAAATAAAATAAGATAAGGGGGAGAAAACAAATCTGATTGGGGCTAACAAGCCACCCATGGGTTGCCTCCCAAGAAGCGCTTTTGTTTATCATCGTTAGCTATACATGGCAAAGCTCCTTAATCCACATAAATTGGGTTACTCAATTTGAGCTACTCTACTGTATGCTCCCAAAACCCCTCATAAAATGGCTTGAGTCTATGATCGTTCACCTTGAATACCTTATTAGTTCTTAAACTTTAAATTTCAACTACACCATAAGGAAACACATTAGTAACAACAAAGGGTTCAATCCAATGAGAACGCAACTTACTAGGCATCAGCTTCAATATGGAATTATACAATAAAACTTTTTGTCCAATCACAAACTGCTTCCTTAGAATTAGTTTGTCATGGAATGCTTTGGTCTTTTCTTTATAGATCTTAGAGTTCTCATAAACCTCAAGTCGAATTTCCTCTAATTCCTACAATTGTAATTTTCTTTCCACACCGGTAGTATCCAAATCCAAATTACAATGTCTAACAACCCAATAAGCCTTATGTTCTAACTCAACAGGAAGATGACACAACTTACCAAATACCAATCTGTAGGGGGACATACCTATGGGTGTCTTATAAGCAGTCCTGCAAGCCCACCAAGCATCATCAAGTCTAAAGCTCTAATCTTTTCTATTTAGCTTTACTGTTTTTTCCAAAATATACTTGATCTCTCTGTTAAACACCTCTGCTTGCCCACTTGTTTAAGGATGATAAGCTATAGATACTCTATGGAAAACACTATATCTCCTCAACAATGCCTCAACAGTTCTATTACAAAAATGTGTGCCCCGGTCACTGATCAAAGTTCTAGGAACTCCAAACCTGCTAAAAATGTTTGACTTAATAAAACCTATAACAGTTTTAGAATCATTAGTCCTGGTGGCTTTGGCTTCCACCCATTTCGAAACATAATCAACAACAAGTAATATATAAACAAAGCTAAAAGAAGAAGGAAATGGACCCATAAAATCAATACCCCACACATAAAAAATCTCACAAACAAGTATTGGATTCTGAATCATCTCATTCCTACAAGTTAAACTTCCTGTTCTTTGATATTGTTCACAATTTTTGCTAATCAAATATGAATAACGAAATATAGTGGGCTAGTAAAAACTACAGTCTAATATTTTTCTACCTATTCTCTTAGGTCCAAAATGACCTCCACACGCATAGGCATGACAAAAAGAAAGAATAGATTAAATCTCATTATTAGGAACACATCTCCTAATAATTTGATCTGAACAAAATTTCCACAAATACTGGTCATCCCACACATAATACTTAGCTTCACTTTTCAATTTCTCTTTCTTAGTTCTACTCAAATCAAAAGGCACAACCTTAGTAACCAAATAATTCACCAAATCAGCATACCAAGGGATCATACCTTGCAATTTAAATAACTGCTCATCAGGAAAAAATTCCTGCAAAGGAATTAGTTTTTCTTGTGTCACTAACCTGCTTAAATGATCTGCTACCAAGTTCTCAGCTCTTTTCTTATCCTTGATTTGAAGATCAAATTCTTGCAGCAGAAGGATCCATCTAATCAATCTTGGTTTTGCTTCCTTCTTTGCCAAGAGATACTTCAACGCTGCATGATCAGAGAAAATAAATATTTTAGAATCAATCAAATATGATCGAAATTTATCTAAAGCAAAAACTATAGCTAAAAACTCTTTTTTGGTTGTAGAATAATTGCGCTGAGCTGAATTGAGTGTTCTAGATGCATAATAAATCACATGAAAGAGCTCCCAACACGTTGCTCCCACTGCATAATTACTTGCATCACACATAATTTCAAATGGTATTGTTCAATCAGGAGCCTGGATAATAGGGGGTGATGTCAATGCAGATTTCAATTTGTCAAAAGCCTCCTTGCACTTTTCACTGAACTCAAAAGAAACATCTTTTGGCAAGAGTCTAGACAAAGGCAATGTTGTCTTAGAGAAATCCTTAATGAACCTGCGATAGAGACCTGCATGACCAAGAAAAAAGCATACTTCCCTCACAGTTGTGGGGTAGGTTAAGTTCACAATTAAATCAATTTTAGATTTTTCCACCTCAATACCCCTATTAGAGACAACATGATCCAAAACAACCCCCTGTTCCACTATAAAATGACACTTCTCATAATTTAAAACAAGATTTTTCTCAATGCATTTCTCAAGAAAAGAAGTCAAATGATGTAAACTTGCATCAAATGAATCACCATACACAGTAAAGTCATCCATGAACACCTCAATGCAATTATCAATGTAATCTGAAAATATGCTCATCATGCATCTCTGAAATGTGGCAGGTGCATTACAAAACCCAAAGGGCATCCTTCTAAAAGCAAAAGTTTTAAAAGGGCAAGTGAAGGTAGTCTTCTCTTGATCATCTGATGCAATCACAATTTGATTATATCCAGAAAAGCCATCGAGAAAGTAGAAATAAGACTTACCTGCTAACCACTCAAGCATTTGATCAATGAATGGCAGTGGGAAGTGGTCCTTCCTTATTATTGAATTCAGCTTGAGGTAGTCTATGCACATTTGCCATCCCCTCTGAATCCTTGTTGGAACAAGTTCATTATCTTGATTTGCTACCACAGTGACTCCTAATTTTTTTGGCACTACCTGCACTGGACTTGTGACACCCCTTACCCGTCTACAATGTAACCGAGTAAGATATGCCACACAGTGTATCGGAATCACCCTATTTCATTTCAATCATTTTCATTCTTCCTAATTTATTTTTTTATTAATTTTTTTATCATAGTTATGAAGTGCAATTGATGAAGTATAATTCATTTCAATCATTTATGGAAAACATCAATTTATTTGAGGTTCCGCAAATTTTATAGAAAATCCGACAAAATACCGGCTAAAAATGGAGAAAACAGTTCTTCGGAACCTGTGAAAAACACTTCCAATATTTTCAATTATTCCCAAACTCCAATTTATTAATAAAATCTCAATATTTTTCAACAACAATTCCATTTCTCATTCATTCATTTCATATGATATTCATATGTAAGTCATAAATAAATATTCACTTTTTCATTCATAAACACAATTTTCACTATTTACATTAATACCAAAATACATTACATAAGTCTTAATTACACAAGAGAAAATAAAAGTTAATTACAAAATATCAAAATAAAACCTAGTGTCCTACCAATGCACTGATGATGGTGAGGTGACATGGACACTATGCAGAGCTGCAGATGGTCTCACCCATTCTGTGGTCTACCGGGCTCTCTATCGGTCTCTCCAGAACCTACGCGTGGCAAAAAGCAACGCGCTAAGAAATAATGCTTAGTGGTGCCAATAATAAAATAAAAAGAACTAACAGGAAATAAATATGCAGTGCATGTTCTGATGTCTTATACATACAATTTTTCAATAATTATTTAGGGTCTTATTTATTTTGTACTTGTTAAATTCATTATTTCATTAAATTTATTCACTTTTTTTTTTGTTGCCCAAGTAACCTATACTAGATGACTGGACTGGATAAACGGGTAAACTGGCACTGGGTATCAAGTACCTCGGGCCGTCGCACCATTGGTCACATATGTATCTCTCGGTGCGCAACAGAATAGCTAATAAGCTGTAATATAATTAGGCACAAGGCCAAGTATCAACACAATGTCAGAATGACTAAAAGCCATGAAATCACAGAATGGCATAATGCCATGTGCAATACTGCTAACTGAACCCTATTGGCACGCCAACCTATCCAAACTAATCTTGCTAGGTGTACTAGGACATGTTACACTTTTAAATTGTACAATTCTTGAAATTTAAGTTTAGGTGTTACTATTTATTTCATTAGGCAACTAAAATGTTGACTTTTGCATAAACAATAGGTACATTGGTTCTAATACTCCCAACATACCACATTTCGCATTCTAAAGTTGTTGGTATTGGTTGTCAATACCATTTCTAAACTTAATGTTAATTATTCACAATTTTCAGATTTCAAGCATTATGTTTACTGTTCCATTGGTCATTTGTACAGTAGGAATTTGGCAAAGTTGTCTACATGAAAGTTGCTCCTTATTGTGCCTAGTTAATTTCTTTTTTTGAATCACTCTATTTGGAGTTTTTTAGCTCAAGTTATGGCCTAAAAACCATAACTGGACGGATTGCAATTCTTCCAAAATTTTTGGGTAGAATCAATTCTGCAGATCAGTTTTTGGACATGTTATGGTCAAAATTTGGGTTTGTTTTCTCCATGAAAGTTGTAGGGCTATGCCTCAGCTTTTTGCTGGTAAAATTTTAAGTCAATTGGACCTTTCTGTACTGAGTTATAACTAAATGAATAAACATTGTTCATTTGGTCATTTTCCCCAAGTAGAATGCAAGTCACCCGGATTAGGATAATTTTTAGGTCAACTTAGTTTGGTTTTCTGGGCAGGGTTTTTATACCAAAGTTGTGCCATTATGTGTCTAGTTTCATGTCCAATTGGCTTTACACCAATTGAACCTCTACAACTCCATTTATAACTGCTCAAACCTACTGGACTCATGCTCAGTCCTGCAGGTTAGCCAAGGCAGCTCACCCACACTCAAATGACAAGCCTCAACTCACTTCATTTCCTCATCATACACATTTAAATGGTCACTAATTGACCATTACAAGGTTAATGAACCATCACATGAGTAAACCCTAATGTTGTTAAGTGTCCATATTTTTCCATGTTCATACATGCCTAATCTTTGCATTTCACCTACACAACTAAGTTCAATCATTTATTTAGCACCAAGGGCTGCTTATCAACACTTTGCTATTAAGCAAAATCACCAACCCTAACTAACCCTAGTTACCTAAATTTGTAGGGTGCACACACACACTTATTTGTTTCATTTTCTTACATTTCCTACACATATCATGCCATTAAACATGAATTAAACTAAAAATAGCAAAAGTTTGGTCACTTACAACTTGGAGCAGAATTTTCTCCCTTCACAAACTTCCTTTTTTCTTCCTCTTTTGGCTGCCTAGAGGATATTCAAGTTGCTAGGTTAATTTTTTGTGAAGCTAGGTTAAGGTTTCAAGTGAGTTTTGGTGGGTTATAAAGCTTGTATAAGCTTTAATGGTGGTTAGGGCTAGGAGAGGTGTTTCGGCTTATTGAAGGAAGGAGAAGGGCAACTGATTTTTTTTTTCTTTTTTTCTGCCCATTAAGGCATTTTAAATAAGTTAGTGCCATGTGTCAAAGTTTGATTGGGTGGAAGGATTTTTAATGACAACATAATGATGTCATAATTCCAATTTACTTAACTGGACAAGTCAGCTGAAAATCACCTCTGAAGGCAAAACGATCAAAATGCATTTTGTTTGTCTTAACAGACTAAAATTGTTTGTACCGATTGAAAAATTTTTCTAAGCTTTTTCTTGGCATTCTAATGCCATAGAACCCTCAATGACCATTCTCTAGAGTGCTCAAAATTATTTTATGAATTTTCTCCCAGGTCTAGGGCTCCTAGTTGCGAGAACCACAACTTCCCACTAGGTTACCCATCGCTAGGGCACCAGCTCATTTAACTTGGTTGTATTTTATTTCTAAAATTTTTCTTGTTAATGTTTGAGTTAATTATGGTTCCTCACTTTAGTTTAAATTTTTTTTTTTCCGGACGTTCTAGCTGTCCAGACCAACACTGGTCACCAGAACAGTAGAATGTATGGAGTTGCTACAGTGAGGGTTGTTACAACTCTTCCACTCTAATTTAAATTTCTTCCTCGAAATTTACCTGATGCAAACAGTTGAGGGAATTGTTACCTCATCGTCTTTTCACTTTCCCAAGTTGCCTCCTCAGTGTTGTGGTGTCTCCAAAGCACTTTCACAGTGGAATCTGCTTATTCCTCAACTCTTTCATTTCCCAAGCCAGGATCCGTATGGGTTCTTCTTCATATGTCAAATCCAGTTGTACTTCAATTTCTTCCATGGAGATGACATGTGAAGGATCTGAGCGGTATCTTCTTAGCATGGATATATGAAACACATTATGTATCTTGTTAAGCTCTGGTGGTAAAGCTAGCCTGTAGGCCACTGGACCCACACGTTTGTTACACTCATTTCATATAGGCATTTAGGGTAGTTTTGCATCCATTTTGCCCTCATATTTTAGTGTATTTTATGTTTTTAGCTTTCTTTTATCTTATTTGTTAATTTTAGATACTTTATATTTGATTTTCGTAATTTTGTTATTTTTGATAGGATTTTGTAGCAAATTGAAGATCAAAGAGTGCATTAGGAAGTGATTTGAAGAAATTTGGAGTCCTTTAAGCATAGAGGAAGTTGAAGAAATCAAACCTTGAAAGAGCAAGTGAGCTGAAATTTGCTTGAGACTTTGCTTAAGATCATGCTTAGGGTAAAGCGACAGTGCTTAAGGTGCAGCACAAGTCAAGCATGAGCAGAAAAGTCCATTTTACTCTAAGTCTGTCGAGATTTGCTGAGGGTCTGCTTAACCTTAAGCAGACAGTGCGACCAGAAGCTGAAATTTGCTAAGAAGCTGCTTAGGGTTAAGCCGAACCCTAAGCAGACTGCCCAGAACGTGAAAAATGCTGCTAACTTGGATAATTTTACACCTCATTTCCTATCCACTCCTTGCCTCTTATTTACTTTTAGGGCAGCTTTTTGGGACCATATAAATTCATCATTTCCTAATTTTTGCCAAAAGAGGAAAGGGAGGAAAAACAAAAAAAGAAAAGAAAATTTAATAGAAAGAGAGAGAGGAGACGCCATTTTTCTCTTAGAGAGGAGCTGCTGCACCAGTTTTGGAGCTCCAGAAACCAGAGATTTTGGTTCTTCCACCTGGGTTTTTCTATTTCAGTCCTCTTATCATGTTTTTCTTTACTTTTCCATCAATATTTCTTGTAAATACTATCATGAGTGAGTAAACTCTTTAGATTTCAGAGTTGGGAAACATGTTTTAGATTAATTTGTGGATTTGGACTGGGTATTTCCTTATTTTACATAAATTTGAGTTTTGATTCCTTCCCTGTGTGCTTGATTTACTTGCCTAATATTGGTACCCATTGGGTATTGTGTTAATCTTTGATTGAAGGACCGAAAGGTGAAAGTCATTGATAGATAATCAAGGATTGGAACTTAAAATCACCTAGATTTAGAAATAAACTAGGATTTTAGGAGGAATTAATTATTGGTTACAAAACTTAATGGGTTCTAAAGTAATCAAATAACATACGAAAGTAGATTTGGTTATTTTAGAATACACTTTGGTTTGCTTAAAAAGATATCAAAGGAATTCAGAATCAATTTCCTTCAAACTCTATTTTTCCCTAAAAATTGGAATGCCCAAGACAAATCCCAATTGATTTATGCATAAACCCCCAACTCTGGAATCACTTTTAACATAATTAGACTTTGATTTGAATTACCCATTGTTAATTTAGTTTAATTGAAAACTAGATCTAGAATTTATTTGTTTGCTCTTTACCCATTTCAATTAGATTAATCAATTTACCTTGTTTATTTATATTTACCATTTATTCATCAATCATTAGCCCAAATAATCGCCTCATTCATAGTTTGGTAATCAAACGGCAAATCCTCGTGGGAACGATACTTGATTCATCACTTTATTACTTGAGACGACCAGTATACTTGCGGATTCGCCACATCGAGTTTTTGGCGCCGTTGCCGGGGATTTGATTTTTGTTTGATATTAAACGATTGTTTGTTTGGTTAATTTGGGCACTTTATTTTATTTTCTTTTTACCATTTTATTTTGAGAATTTGTTTATTTTATTTTTCAGGTGTTTTATTTTATGAGAAGGTCAAAAAGTGAAGAAATCAATCTATTCTTTGATCCAAAAATAGAAAAGACAGCAAAAGCTTTAAGAGCAGAATCTAAGAGGAGAAAAGCTGAAATTAAAGCTCAACAACAATAAGAAAGAGCACAAGAGCAAGAGCAATTACAAGAAGAAATGGCCAACAACAATAACAACCGCTCTGTGAAGGATCATGCCTATCCTAACATTGGGGATTTCATGCCAAGTATCACAAGACCAAGAGTAGAAGCTAATAATTTTGAATTGAAGCCTGCACTCTGTCAGATGGTACAACAATCACAATTTGGAGGAAATCCAAGTGAAAGTCCACATGTGCATCTAGCACACTTTCTTGAGATCAGTGATATGTTGAAGATAAATGGAGTTTCTGATGATGCAATTCGACTCAGATTATTTCCTTTTTCTTTGAAGGACCGAGCTAGAGAGTGGTTACATTCTTTGCCACCGGGTTCTATCACAACATGGGATGAACTTTCTCAAGTATTTTTAGCTCAATATTTTCCACCAAGCAAGACAGCTAAGCTAAGAAATGAGCTGACTTCTTTCAAACCTAGAGATGATGAGAGCTTGTATGAAGCATGGGAGAGGTACAAGGATTTGCAAAGGAGATGTCCACATCATGGGATTCCTAAGTGGATGCTTGTTCAACACTTTTACAATAGAGTTTCACCAGGTATTAGAAGTACAATTGATGCATCTTCTGGAGGTGATCTGATGGAGAAATCTGAAGATGAAGCTTTTTCTGCTCTTGATAAAATTGCTTATAACAACTACCAATGGAGTTGTGAGAGGAATGAGATCAAGAAACCAGCTGGTATGTTTGAGCTTGATGCTATGAATATGATTAATGCTAAGTTTGATGCTTTGACAAGGAAGATGGACAAGCTAAGTATGAAAGTAGATTCTTTAGCTGGAGGTTCTAGTAATTCAGTAGAAGTTGGAGCTGCAAATGTCAATTGTGCAGCAGATTTTTCTGCACTTAATCAAGATTTTTCAAGTGAGCAAGTGGATTATGTGGGGAACTACAATCAAAGACCAGGTGGTAACCCATTTTCTGCAACTTATGATCCAGCATGGAGAAACCACCCCAATTTCTCTTGGGGAGGTAGACAAGGACAGAATCAGAATTTTCAGCAACCTTCTGGGTATCAAAAACATCATAATTTTCAGCAGAATAGAGGTCCTCCTCCTGGAATTTCTAAACCTTAAAATGCTCCTGCTCCACCTCTACCACAACCAGACAAGACAGCTAGATTGGAAGCTATGATTGAGACTCTACTTGTGAGCCATCAAAGTCAACAAGAAATGATTTCTCAATTAGCATCTAAAGTGGATCAAATGGAAACACACAACAAGATGTTAGAGAATCAAATAGCTCAACAAGCTAGCTCTTCAAGTAACAAAGCATTTGGGAAGCTTCCTAGCCAGCCAGAGAATTCAAGGGAGTATTGCAAGGCTATTACATTGAGGAGCGGAAAAATATTGGAGAATGGAGATAAAAAGATTGAAGAGAAAATTGAAGAAGAGAAAACAGAGAAGGAGATGAACAAACTGAAGCTGAGAAAGAAAATTTAGTGGAAGAAAAAGGAAGTAAAGAGAGGGAGAGCAAAGAGGAAGAACCTAAATATGTTGCACCTAAAGCCTATATGCCACCTTTACCATTCCCACAAAGGTTCCAGAAAGTAAAATTGGATAAGCAATTTGGGAAGTTCTTGGAAGTATTGAAGTCTTTGCATGTGACTATTCCTTTCACTGATGCCTTAGCACAAATGCCTTCATATGCTAAATTTTTGAAGGAGATTTTATCTAACAAGAAGAAATTGGAGGAATTTGAGACTGTAGCTCTCACGGAAGAAAGCAGTGCTATTTTGCAAAATAAGCTTCCACCCAAACTAAAAGATCCTGGAAGTTTTTCCATACCATGTCACATTGGGGATATCAGTATAGATAAGGCTTTATGTGATCTTGGAGCTAGTGTTAGTCTAATGCCATTGTCTATCTATGAGAAAGTGAAGATTGGAGAAATGAAGCCTACTACCATCTCACTACAGTTAGCAGATAGGTCTATTAAATTTCCAATTGGGGTAATTGAGAATGTTCCTCTGAAAGTTGGAAAATTTTTCATACCAGTGGATTTTGTAGTATTGGAGATGGAAGAGGATGTACACATTCCTATTATTCTTGGTAGACCTTTCCTTGCAACAGCTGGAGCTGTGATCGATATAAAAAATGGGAGGCTTACATTAGAAGTTGGGGAAGAAAAAGTTGAATTTAATTTTTTTCAAGCAATGAAAAAGAAAGATGATTCAAATTCATGCTTGAGAATTGATGTGATAGATGAAGAGGTTAGAGAAGTGCTTAAAAAGCAACATCCTAAAGATCCTTTAGAAGCTTGTTTGGTTCATAACATCAAGAAAGGGGATGAGATTGAAGAAGCTACAGAATATGCTACAATTTTGGAAGGAAATCCACCTTCGCCTATGTCTGATATTGAAAAGATTGGGGACTTGAAGCAAGAGACGACTTCATCATCAAAGCTTGAAAAAAGTGAGGCACCTAAGGTAGAGTTGAAACCTCTTCCAACGAATCTCAGGTATGTTTTTCTAGGTCAAAATTCTACATATCCTGTAATTGTTAGTGCTAAATTGAATGATTGTGAAGTTGAAAAATTATTAAGAGTTCTTAGAAAGCATAGAAGGATAATTGGTTATACCATTGATAATATTAAAGGAATACATCCTTCTGTGTGCATGCATAGAATTTTGTTGGAAAATAATCATAAAGCCTCTAGAGAGTCACAAAGGAGATTGAATCCAAATATGAAAGAGGTTGTGAAAAAGGAAATCTTGAAATTGCTTGATGCAGGTATCATTTACCCTATTTCTGACAGCAATTGGGTAAGTCCAGTTCATGTTGTACCTAAGAAAGGGGGCATCACAGTAGTGAAAAATGAAAATTATGAACTAATACCTACAAGGACTATAACTGGATGGAGAATGTGTATAGACTATAGGAAATTGAATAATGCAACTAGAAAGGACCATTTTCCATTACCATTTATAGATCAAATGCTTGAGAGACTAGCTCATCATTCTTATTTTTGCTACTTGGATAGCTATTCAGGGTTCTTTCAAATTCCTATTCACCCAGATGATCAACATAAAACTACCTTCACATGTCCTTATGGTACCTTTGCATATCGAAGGATGCCATTTAGACTATGTAATGCCCCTGCTACATTTCAAAGATGTATTGTCACACCCCGGCTTAGGGGGCCCCAGCTCAAGCCCCTCTATGGGTGGCCTTCTTGCCAGCGTACCCTTCTAGAGGCCGGACCTGCGACTCACAAGGTACTGTCCGCTTTGTGGAATTAAATCCCTTCGCTTCTGCAGAGCTAGGATTCGAACCCTTATCACTCACGGTTTTGCTTCGCCTCTCACCAGACATGTATGATGTCCATATTTTCTGACATGATTGAGGGTATTATGGAAGTGTTCATGGATGATTTTTCTGTGTATGGTAAATCTTTCGATGAATGCTTATCTAACTTGTCTAAGGTTTTGCAGAGATGTGAAGAGTTCAATTTAGTTTTGAATTGGGAAAAGTGCCATTTTATGGTACAAGAAGGAATTATTTTGGGACATCTTGTGTCAAACAGGGGTATTGAGGTGGATAAGGCAAAGGTAGAAATAATTGAGAAAATGCCACCCCCAACATCCGTGAAGGGAGTGAGGAGTTTCTTGGGGCATGCCGGATTTTACAGGAGATTCATTAAGGATTTTTCTAAGATTTCTAAGCCTCTTACCAATTTATTGAGTAAAGATGTGGAATATTTTTTTGATACTATATGAATGCTTTTTGCAGGATAAAGGAAGCTTTAATATCTGCTCCTATTATGCAGCCTCTCGATTGGTCATTACCTTTTGAGTTAATGTGCGATGCTAGTGATTATGCCATTGGGGCTGTTTTGGGAAAAAGGAGAGATAAGAAGGTGTATGCAATATACTATGCAAGTAGGACCTTAGATGATGCTCAAATAAATTACTCTACTATAGAGAAAGAATTTTTGGCAGTGGTATTTGCAGTAGACAAATTCAGGCCCTATCTTGTGGGGTCAAAGGTAATAGTGTACACAGACCATGCAGCTATCAAGTATCTCCTTCAGAAAAAAGAGGCTAAACCTAGATTGATAAGGTGGGTGCTACTCCTTCAAGAGTTTGACTTAGAAATTAAAGACAAGAAAGGAGTAGAAAATGTGGTAGCAGATCATCTGTCTAGATTGAGGCAAGAACAAGGAGATAATTTGGGAAAAGAGCCCCCAATAGATGATTATTTTCCTGATGAGCAACTGTTAGTAATCATGAATGCAAAAGCCCTTTGGTAAGCAGATTTTGTGAACTATCTAGTGTGTGGAATCCTTCCACCTGACCTAACATGGCAGCAAAAGAAGAGATTTCTTTTTGATGTAAAGGATTATGATTGGGAAGAGCCATTTTTGTTCAAGAGATGTGGAGATGGGGTGATTAGAAGATGTTTAGCTGATGAGGAGATAGGGAATGTTATTAAAGATTGCCATTTTTCACTTTATGGAGGTCATATGAGTGTGAGAAAGACTGCAGAAAAAGTTCTCCAAGCAGGGTTCTTTTAGCCACACATGTTTAAAGATGTAAGAAAGTTTGTAAATGCATGTGATAGGTGTCAAAGGATGGGTAATATCTCGAAGAGAGATGAAATGCCCCTCCAAAATATATTGGAAGTGGAACTATTTGATGTGTGGAGCATTGATTTCATGGGACCTTTTCCATCGTCCTTTGGACACAAATACATTTTAGTTGGAGTAGAATATGTGAGCAAATAGGTTGAAGCTATACCATCTCCAACTAATGATGCTAGAGTTGTGATTAAATTCCTTAAAAAGTTCATTTTTACAAGATTTGGAACTCCACGTGCCATTATAAGTGATGGAGGTTCTCATTTTTGCAACCATCAATTTGAAAGATTATTACAAAAATATGGAGTGAACCATAAGGTTGCAACACCCTACCATCCATAAACTAGTGGTCAAGTTGAGATCTCAAATACAGAGTTGAAAAGAATTCTTGAGAAAACAGTGAATAGTTCAAGGAAAGATTGGTCACTAAAGTTAGATGATGCTCTTTGGGCCTATAGAACAGCTTTTAAAACTCCTATTGGCACCACCCCATTTAGATTGGTTTATGGGAAAGCTTGTCATTTGCCTTTGGAGTTGGAGCATAGAACATATTGGGCCATAAGGACACTGAATTTTGACTTAAAAACTGCAGGAGAAAAAAAAATACTGCAACTAAATGAACTTGAGGAACTTAGATTGGATGCTTATGAAAATGCCAAGCTTTACAAGGAAAGAACTAAGAGATGGCATGATAAGCATATTAGGAGGAAAGAATTTCAGGAAGGGGATGTTGTTCTCCTATATAACTCCAAGTTAAGGTTATTTCCCGGAAAATTAAAGTCAAGATGGTCAGGGCCCTACACTATTATAAAGGTATACCCCTATGGAGCTGTTGAGATAGGCAATGAAACCTTAGGGACTTTCAAAGTTAATGGGCAGAGATTAAAGCATTATATTGTTGGAGAACCCACACAAAAGGTTATAGAGGTTTCATAGCTTGGTTCTCCAATCAGGGATATTTAGGTGATTTGGAGTGGAAGGTCAAGCTTAAGACCTTAAACAAGCGCTTCTTGGGAGGCAACCCAAGCGTATCCTCTTATAGATTATTAATTTTCCATTCCATTTCATTTTCAGTTTTTACCCTCACTAAACTCAAAAGTGATATTTGTTTATCTTTTGTAGGTCATTCATGAAGATTGGGCAAATTTACACTTGTGGCAAAAACAAAGAATTGAAAGGGAGCAAGTATAAGCAAAATTCTGCACTTTATCCATTACCTGTGAACAGTAACACCTTTAAACTTATGCTAAATTATTGATATTGCAATCTACTTGATGGCACATGTTTGATTTTGTGTCTTGTGTAAATTCTGTGAAATGCAACTTGAATGAGGATCAATTTTGATATTTAGGACTGATGTGAGCTTTATTAAGGTGCAAAAATAGTGTTTGTTAAGTTTTACCTTTTAGTATATATATAATTTTGTAATCTGTTAGGAATTTACATGTTTTTTTTTTAATTGCTGCTAGTTTTTGTAATCTGTAGATTTTTGTTATTGTTTATGCTACTGTTCATGCTGCTTAAAAAGTCAATTTCTATGTCTTTTCTGCAATTTTTAAATATTTGGAACTTGTCTCAAATGCTGCTGAAAATGTGCTTTTGGTATAAGTTTAGAAAGAAGACCATTTCATTAAGTATGCAAAAAGGTAGTCACAATTGGTGCCTAAATTGAACAATGATTGTAAAAAGCTAAATGAACATGTGCTATGCTTACTAAATTTATGAGAGATGAATAGCTTAAATTTTTCAATTTGGTAGTATTAATGTGTATTTGGTAATTGCTGAGGGTCATGATAGCATTCCATAGCATTTGGACTGTTTTTGGTAAGTAAATTCACAATTTTTCACAAAACCTGCCGAAACTTACTGATGATGTTGCTTACTAAGCAGTATCCTAAGCAAATTTTGCTGAACCCTATGCTTAACCCCAAGCACAACCCAAATTATCAGTTCTCTATCCCGCATTTTAAAAAAACCCAAAACTTTCGCCATTTTTATAAAACCCTCACCCACACTCCCGATAAGCCACAACTCTCATTCTACAGACTTCCTTCCTGCACCATTCTTTCCAGTAAATTTTAAGGGAAGCTGAAAAGTCTTTTTCTCTTCATTAAATGGTGAGAACCAAAATGTTTTCCACCCACAAACCCAAACCCAGAAAATTTCGATACTCTGTCAAATCGAAAATGGGTATTCCATCTTCTCTACCCATAAACCCTAACCCCAGCCCCAGTCCACCACTCCCTCAGTCACCACCACCGCAAACTCCACCGCTACCTTAATCACCACCCCCCACAGGCCAAACACCAACCCTGATTCCGCCGACCCCCCTTTCGCCACAAACTGAGCCCTAAAATGAGACACCCATTTTCGACAATCAGTTCCTAGAACCAATGCCTGAACCTGCGCCTACTCAAACGAAGTCTGAAGGTAAAACTAAAAAGGCTGTAGGTAAACCCAAGAAAACCCCTGTCGGAAAACGAAAAAGAGCACCCTCTATTCCTTTCGACCTAAACTCTCCACCTCAACCTTCCTCTGAACCAGTCAGCAAAAGGACTAGGTCCTCCTCACAAATTCCACCACCAGCGGTCCAAACCCCTGTATTAGAGTCACCCTTAAACTCTCCAGTAGCACCTGCGTCATCTGCCAATGATATAGAGGAGGTACTTTCTCCATTACCTTGGCCTTTTAAGGATATGGATATGAAAAATGCTTATGAGAGAGTAGTTTCTAAACTTATTTTGGCAAACAAATATATGGATGAGTAAATTTTAAAAGAATTAGGCATTTATGACTCTGTATTTGCCTATTTAGATGCTGTCAACTGGACTAAATTTGCTAGGATTAGGGAACCAGTGTACAAGGATTTGACCCTGGAATTTTTGAGTTCCTTAAGGCTGAATTTCAAACCAACAGTACCTGAGCATAAGGATGTGATATATTTTCGATGTGCTGGAATTGATAGGGAGTTAGACATGGATGCTATGAATGCAATTTTTGGTTTTCAGGGTTCGGGCTATAAAAATATTGAGTGGCAACAAACTATCTATGACCCTGTTCAATTCTGGAAAGACATTGCACCTTTTGGGGGTTATTACAGACAGAGGACTGCAAAAGCCTCTAGAATAGTTGATCATGTGTTGAAATACCTCCATAGGTTCATTTCTTACACTGTTTTAGGAAGGGGACACAGTAACAGCATTGTGGGTGCTGGAGATTTATTTTTCCTGTGGTGCATGAAGGAGAGAAAACAAGTAAGCACAGCCCATTTCATAGCTACTCATGGCACCAAATTTTAACAAAGCATACCAAAGGTAGTATAGTTTTTGGAGGATATATCACTGCCATAGCCAACTCATTTAGCTTTGATGCTAGTCTATATAAGTCTTGCCATTTACAGTGAATCATATATAGACAGCACAATGTTGCTACACATGGATGTTTGTGAGAAAGTAGGCCATACCTATGCTTTGTTACAGTAGCATCCTGAAGCCAGTGGTACTGCAGACCCCACTACCTTTGCACCAGCAGAACCCTAACCAACCACTACCCCACAGTTTTCAGCAGACATTTTGTCCCTCTTAAGATCCTTGGAATCCAAAATAGCAAGTTTCACTGTCCAACCATCTGTTCCCTCACCTGACACCACAGAAATCCTTGCTACCTTGAAGAGCTTAGAAGTCAAAATTGATACCATGGGTCAGCAGCAGGTCAACCAAAAGAAGAAGCTAGAAAAGAAACTTAAAAAGAGATTTTCATCTCTTAAAAAGAAATAGAAGCAGCAACAACTTCTAATGCTGGAGCTCTACAACAAATTGGCCCAATCCTATAACAATTTATATCATTGGGGCCAAGACATGCTTCAAGAAATGAAAGACCTCATAGAAAATTTAGAAACTGCTTCTGAAACTTCAGACCACAATGAACCTACTGCAGAACCTGAAGCAGACCCTAATGCAGCAACAAAGCCTTGACAGCAGAGCTTGAACAGTAGCAGCAATTTAATATTAGTTTTAGTGCAGTTGCAGTAGCAGTAATTGTACTAGTTTTTCAATTCAGTTTTAGTTTCTGTGTTAGGTTTATTTTGTAATCTGTTTATTTTAATCTTCAAACTTTTATTTTATTTTCTGCTATGGACATAGTTATTCTGTGAATGCTTTTTGGTTTAATCCTTTATTTAACTGTTAGATCTTATTTCTTTACACTTTTTCATCTTCTTGCACATTATTTTTGCACTTTATCTTTTTCTTCAATTCTAATTTTGTTGACATTGATGAGTCGCACAATTTTCTTTGAGCCGCATCTGTTTCACATCATTTGGAGGTAACAGCTTACCCTTTTACTATTTATGCCTATGGTATGTTGTCAATGCTTATGCTTTTGCTTTACCCTGCGCAGCAGGTTAAGCAACATCTTCAGCAGTGTAAATTCATACATTTGGGATACTTTTCCACATTTTTCTCTCTAAAGCTTCATTGTTAATATCACTTTGAGCTAATTTTGGAATTCTTGAGCTTATATTGATTTAATCCCCAATTGTATATATTTCATTAATTGATTAGTTCACACAATTTTGCCTATCTTTGCATTCATTTTAAACATTGAGGACAATGTTTCATTTGAGTTTGGGGGTGAGGGCAAAATTTTTGCAAAATTTTTTTAAAAAATTTTTCTTTCATTCATTTATTGCATTTCATTCATCCATATATAGATAATTCATACACTTATACATATACCACACACATGTCTATACTCATATACATACATTTGCATATAGTTTTCATATAGATTACACTTAGTTTTAATTTGATTTATGCATTCATTTTAAGGTCATGCATATCATAAAAATAAAATTTTACCTTATCCTTAAAGGATTGAGAGTTGCTTGAAAGAGCAATTGAGCTTACTTTTAGAAGGGTTTGATGGATTGAAAGTTCTAGATAGGTGCAAAGTTATTAGATTCTTGCTTTAGTTTATATCTTCTTAGCCAAGGGCCACCCAATCAATTGCATTGACTTTGAGTGCTTAGAGAAAACTCTAAGGTGAGAAGTAGCTAACTGATGTCTCACCAATCCTAGAACAATCTTTCTAAACCTTTCAAGGCGAAATCATAGCATGCACTCGAGTAAGAAATGATCTAGGCATTCTTTGAATTTTAAACCCATATTTTAGCCTTAGCCAACCTCACCTTAAAATTTCCCTTTGGAACCAATTTGAGCCCACATTTATCCCTCTTATTTCTTTGGAACCGACATTAATGCCTAGCCATAAACCCAAACACTTACCTACCCTCCATGAGAATAATTCTTTGAGTGATAGATACGTTTTGATTAAAAAAAAAAAAAAAAGAGCTAGCAAATTCAATTATGGTATGTAAAGTAATTCACCACCCAAGTACACAAAGAAATGAGTTTGGGGGTGAATTGAAAGGGACAATTGTAATTCAAAGTCAATGTTATTTATGTAGTCCCTCTAAAAGCTTCAAAATTATATGCTAGTTTTGATTTAAAAAAATAAATAAATAAATAAATAAATTTTGTGTCTTGATCTTTTAATAATTTGATTATTCTCATATTTTGTTACCCTTATCCCTTTCTTGTTAGCCACATTATCACCCCCTTAGCCCCATTACAACCCTTGAAAGTCCTTTTGATCTTTTGATGGTGTCTTGCTACATTAGTGGAGATTGGAATAGGAAAATTGCCTATGGGATTGTGATATCATTAATCCATTCATCTACTTCCATCATTATTTGAGAAACTTTAGCTTATGGATTACCCTATAGTCTATTTAGGCATAATTATTCTTTGTGATTGATTGGTTTGGGCTTGATAATATGGATAATTGACCCAAGGCTAAGCGGTGATAACTTTGGTTAGGATTGAATTCTTTGTACCTTGAAAGTGGGTATATAGTGTGTTGGTGGCTAAAAGTAAGTTTAAGAGTTTGGATAAGTAATTTTCGTAAATTTAAGGTAAGGTACCCTAAATTGTATTAATTGTTTTAAATTTGCTTGAGAACAAGCAAATGTTTGAGTTTGGGGGAATTTGTTACACTCATTTCATATAGGCATTTTAAGGTAGTTTTGCATCCATTTTGCCCTCATATTTTAGTGTATTTTATATTTTTAGCTTTATTTTATCTTATTTGTTAATTTTAGATACTTTATATTTGATTTTCATAATTTTGTTGTTTTTGATAGGATTTTGTGGCAAATCGAAGATTAAAGAGTGCATTAGGAAGTGATTTGAAGAAATTTGGAGTCCTTTAAGCATAGAGGAAAGTTGAAGAAATCAAACCTGAAAAGAGCAAGTGAGCCGAAATTTGCTTGAGACTTTGCTTAAGATCATGCTTAGGGTAAAGCGGCAGTGCTTCAGGTGCAGCACAAGTCAAGCATGAGCAGAAAAGTCCATTTTACTCTAAGTCTGCCAAGATTTGCTGAGGGTCTGCTTAACCTTAAGCAGACAGTGCGACCAGAAGCTGAAATTTGCTAAGAAGCTGCTTAGGGTTAAGCCGAACCCTAAGCAGACTACCCATAACGTGAAAAATGCTGCTGGCTTGGATAATTTTACACCTCATTTCCTATCCACTCCTTGGCTCTTATTTACTTTTAGGGCAGCTTTATGGGACCATATAAATTCATCATTTCCTAATTTTTGCTACAAGAGGAAAGGGAGGAAAAACAAAAAAAAGGAAAGAAAATTTAATAGAAAGAGAGAGAGGAGACGCCATTTTTCTCTTGGGGAGGAGCTGCTGCACCAGTTTTGGAGCTCCAGAAACCAGAGATTTTGGTTCTTCCACCTGGGTTTTTCTATTTCAGTCCTCTTATCATGTTTTTCTTTACTTTTCCATCAATATTTTTTATAAATACTATCATGAGTGAGTAAACTCTTTAGATTTCAGAGTTGGGAAACATGTTTTAGATTAAATTGTGGATTTGGACTGGGTATTTCCTTATTTTAGATAAATATGAGTTTTGATTCCTTCCTTGTGTGCTTGATTTACTTGCCTAATGTTGGTACCCATTGGGTATTGTGTTAATCTTTGATTGAAGGACCGAAAGGTGAAAGTCATTGATAGATAATCATGGATTGGAACTTAAAATCACCTAGATTTAGAAATAAACTAGGATTTTAGGAGGAATTAATTATTGGTTACAAAACTTAATGGGTTTTAAAGTAATCAAATAACATACGAAAGTAGGTTTGGTTATTTTAGAATACACTTTGGTTTGCTTGAAAAAGATATGAAAGGAATTTAGAATCAATTTCCTTCAAACTCTATTTTTCCCTAAAAATTGGAATGCTCAAGACAAATCCCAATTGATTTATGCATAAACCCCCAACTCTGGAATCACTTTTAACATAATTAGACTTTGATTTGAATTACCCATTGTTAATTTAGTTTAATTGAAAACTAGATCTAGAATTTATTTGTTTGCTCTTTACCCATTTCAATTAGATTAATCAATTTACCTTGTTTATTTACATTTACCATTTATTCATCAATCATTAGCCCAAATAATCGCTTCATTCATAGTTTGGTAATCAAACAGCAAATCCTCGTGGGAACGATACTTGATTCATCACTTTATTACTTGAGACGACCCGTATACTTGTGGATTCGCCACATCAACATTCAATGACTTCATATGGGCCAATGAACCTAGGGCTTAACTTACCTTTTCTTCCAAACCTCAATAATTTTTTTCCACAGTTACACCTTGAGGAACACCTTATCTCTAATTGCATATTCTATTTCTTTTCTCTTTAGGTCGGCATAAGATTTCTGTCTATCTGAGGCAACTTTCAGATTGGCTTTGATTAACTTTACCTTCTCCTCAGTCTGTTTCACTAGGTCTGGCCCTACCAGTTTGTCTTCGCCCAATTCAGTCTAACACACTGGAGTTCTACATTTCCTCCCATACAGTGCTTCATACGGGGCCATTTGGATGCCAGCTTGATAACTATTATTATATGCAAATTCTGCCAATGGGAGATATCTATCCCAATTTCCCTCAAACTCAATGACACAACTCCTCAGCATATCCTCAAGGACCTGGATTACTCTTTCTGATTGCCCATCTGTCTGAGGATAGAAAGCTGTGCTGAAGTGGAGTTGTGTACCCAAGGATTCATGCAACTTCTTCCAAAATCTTGATGTAAACTTTGGGTCTCGATCTGATATGATGGAAAGTGGAATTCCATGCAGTATAACTATCTCATTGATATACAATTCTGCTAACTTCTCAAGTAAGTAGTCAATTCTAACTGGCAGAAAGTGTGCTAACTTCGTCAATCTATCTACTATTACCCATACTACATCATGCTTCTTCTGGGTGAGAGGTAGACCACTTACAAAATCCATGGTGACCCGATCCCATTTCCATTCAGATATGCGTATGGGCTGTAGCAAACTCGATGGAACTTGATGTTCTGCCTTGACTTGCAGACATGTCAAACATTTAGTCACATAATCAGTTATGTCCTTCTTCATACCAGGTCACCAATACTGAAACTTCAGATCATGGTATATTTTTGTACTTCCTGGGTGCATAGCATAAACACTGGTATGTGTCTCTTTCAGAATATTGACTTTTAATTTCCCATCATCTGATACACACACGCTTTCTTTGTAGTACAGACACCCGTCTGCTTTCACCTCATAGTCAATTGCCTTCCCTTATGAGATTTTACTCATAGTAGCCATTAACTTCTCATTTACCTTCTGCACATCTAAAATCTATTATAGCAGGTTTGGCCTCACTTACAACTCAGCCAAAATAGCTCCATCTCGAGCTAAGGATAGACGGGCATTCAATGATCTCAAAGCCATGATGGGTTTTCGGCTCAAAGCATCAGCAACTACATTTGCCTTCCCAGGATGGTAATCAATCACATAGTCATAGTGCTTCAGGAACTCAATCCATCACCTCTGTTTAAGGTTGAGCTCCTTCTGGGTTAGCAAATATTTTAGACTTTTGTGGTTTGTGTAAATGTAACACTTTTCACCATACAAGTAGTGCCTCCATATCTTCAGTGTGAAAATAATTGCTGCAAGTTCTAGATCATGGGTATGGTAGTTCTGTTCATGTGGCCTTAGCTGCTTGGAAGCATAGGTGACCACCTTCCCCTCTTGCATCAATACACACCCTAACCTATTATGCGAGACATCACTGTAGACCACAAAGTTCTTTCCTGACACTGGCTGTGTTAACACTGGTGCTTCTATCAACATAGCCTTTAACTTCTCAAAATTGGCCTGACACTTGTCATTCTAGTCAAATCTGACATTCTTGTGTAATAACTTAGTCATTGGAGCAGCTATTAAAGAAAATCCCTTTATAAATCTTCTGTAATATCCAGCTAGCCCCAAAAAACTTTTGACCTCAGTTGTATTTCTGGGAGGCTTTCATTCCATCACTGCTTTTATTTTCTTGGGATCCACCCTAATCCCATCAGCTAACACTATGTGTCCAAGGAATGCAATTTCATTCAACCAGAAGTCACACTTGGACAACTTAGCATGCAGCTTCTTTTCTCTTAGGGTTTGCAAAACAATCCTCAAATGCTCATCATGTTCTTCCCTGGTCTTGGAATACACCAAAATATCATCAATAAAGACCACTATGAACCGATCTAGGTATGGATGGAAGATACGGTTCATAAGGTCCATGAATGCCGCTGGTGCATTTGTTAGGCCAAAGGGCATTACTAGAAACTCATAATGCCCATACCGGGTCCTGAATGCAGTCTTTGGCACATCTGCATCCTTCACCCTCAACTGATGATACCCTGATTTGAGATCAATTTTAGAAAATACTCCTGCTCCCTTCAACTGATCAAACAGATCATCAATTCTAAGCAACGGATATTTGTTCTTCATTGTCACTTTATTCAACTGCAAGTAATCAATGCATAACCTCAAACTCCCATCCTTCTTTTTCACAAACAGCATTGGAGCTCCCCATGGTGACACACTGGGGCGTATGAACCCCTTATCCAGCAACTCCTGTAACTGGATTTTCAGTTCCTTCAATTCTATGGGTGCCATCCTATAAGGAGCAATAGAGATTAGTGCTGTACTCGGCAGTATCTCAATAGCAAATTTGACTTCCCTTTCTAGTGGCAAGCCAGTCAATTCTTCAGGGAACACATCGGGGAAGTCTCTTACTATGGGTATGTCACACAGATCTGGCTTAGCCTGCCTAGTATTCACCACATGTGCTAGGTAGGCTTCACAGCCTTTTCTCATCAATTTTCTTGCAACTGTGGCTGAGATGACATTGGACAAGAAATCTGTCCTTTCGCCCACAACTGTGATCTCATTGCCCCCAGGAGTTTTCAAGGAAATTCTCTTCAATTTACAGTCAACCATTACCTAATGACATGACAACCAGTCCATTCCCAAAATTACGTCAAACTCATGGAAAGGCAATTCAATCAGGTCTGCCAAGAATTCATACCCCTGAATCCTTAACGGGTAACTTTTGTACACCTTGTTCACCACTACACTGTGGCCTAATGGATTAGTGACCAGAATGTCTTAGTCACTCTCCCCTACTAGTATCCCCCTTTCTACGGGTCAGTTGATGTAGATATATGAATGAGTGGATCCTGGATCCACCAATGCATGCACAGATATATTGTAGAGGGAGAACGTACCCCTAATAACGTCCGGGGCATCTTACTCCTCCTGTGCTCTCATGGCATAAGCTCTAGCAGGTGCTCTGGCCTCTAGCCTCTCAGCTGGCTCAGATGCAGGTCTCAGTGATGGACCAACTGCCTCAGATTTACTGGACTTCCTACCCCTATGAGGTGCAGGGGCAGGCCTATCTGCTTATGCTAGAGCAGCTATAGTAGTTCTGCGTGGACAGTTCTTTAACTGATACTCTGTTGACCCACACCTTAGGTAGGCACCCGTCACTCTCCAACACTCCCCCTTATGCCACTTCAGGCAATGTGGACAAGTAAAAGATGTTGGGGCTGATCCCCTAAACACCGTTCCTAGAGAGCTGCCCATTGATAGTGTGGATTGGCCTCTCCAAGGTTTAAACTGTGGTCTGGGCCCCTAGGACTGACCCTGACCTTGAGGCTGACTTGAACTCTGAGCAGGTAGACCTCTGAACTTCTTTCCTAATGCAAGAGATGAGCTAGACTGACCCGGGCCCCTCTTCTGCTATCTCTCTCTTCTAGTCTGCGTACTTATTCTGACTTTCTCAACTTTTACTGCAGCTTCCACTAACTTGGTGAAGTCTGTGATTCCCAAGGCAGGGATCATTATCTTTATATTGTCATTTAGTCCCTCTTCAAATCTTTTACACCTTTCGGCCTCATTAGGGACTATCCTCCTTCCATAACGGCTTAGTCTAACAAATTCATTTTCATACTCTGCCACTGTCAGTTGTCTTTGCCTTAGAATAATGAATTCTTTTCTTCTCTCCTCCAGATATACACTACCCACATACTTCTTTTTGAACTCTGAGAGAAAGAAGTCCCAGGTTATTTGTTCTAGCTGCACTTCACTGGACACTGTATCCCACCATTGATAGGCATCATCTTGCAGTAGAGATACAATAGCTTCTAGGTTTTGCTCTGGGGTGCAATGGAGTTGTTTTAAAACTCTTCCTGTTCTGTTCAACCAGTTCTCAGCTGCAACAGAATCATCTTCTCTCTTGCCAAAGAAATCCACTGCTCCAAATTTTCTCAGTCTTTCTAGATGGGATTTCTACTGTGGAGGTGGTGGTGGTGGCATTAACCCCTGCCATTTATCTAAAAAACTCGGCCATTTGCTGGAACATGGCCTGTAGAGGCTGAGCAGGCTCTGCTGGAGCTGGTGGAGTAGGTTCTCCCCTACCTCCAGTCTCAGCTGTTATAGGTGGAGCATGACTCTCCACTTCCTTCTCAACTACTCTCTGTGACGTGGGGTCCATAACCTAATCAAAATAAGAAAACCAAACAAATCTGCATTAGTGTCATCGCGACTCTTACAAATACAATGCATGGTATGGACTTGATCTAGACCCAGAAATGCCTAAACCGTGCACTGATACCACTAAATGTGACACCCCTTACCCATCTACAGTGTAGCCGAGTAAGATATGCCACACAGTGTACTGGAACACCCTATTTCATTTCAATCATTTTCATTCTTCCTAATTTATTTTTTTATTATTTTTTATCATAGTTATGAAGTGCAATTGGTGAAGTATAATTCATTTTTGTCATTTATGGAAAACATCAATTTATTTGAGGTTCTGTAAATTTTATAGAAAATCCGGCAGAATACCAGCTAAAAATGGAGAAAACAGTTCTTCGGAACCTGTGAAAAACACTTTCAATATTTTCAATTATTCCCAAACTCCAATTGATCAACAAAATCTCAATATTTTTCAACAACAATTCCATTTCTCATTCATTCATTTCATATGATATTCATATGCAAGTCATAAATAAATATTCACTTTTTCATTCATAAACACAATTTTTACTATTTACATTAATACCAAAATACATTACATAAGTCTTAATTACACAAGAGAAAATAAAAGTTAATTACAAAATATCAAAATAAAACCTAGTGTCCTACCAATGCACTGATGACGGTGAGGTGACACGGACACTATGCAGAGCTGCAGATGGTCTCACCCAGTCTGTGGTCTACCGGGCTCTCTATCGGTCTCTCCAGAACCTACGCGTGGCAAAAAGCAACGCGCTAAGAAATAATGCTTAGTGGTGCCAATAATAAAATAAAAAGAACTAACAGGAAATAAATATGCAGGGCATGTTCTGATGTCTTATACATACAATTTTTCAATAATTATTTGTGGTCTTATTTATTTTATACTTGTTAAATTCATTATTTCATTAAATTTATTCACTTTTATTTTTTTTTTTATTGCCCAAGTAACCTATACTAGATGACTGGACTGGATAAACGGGTAAACTGGCACTGGGTATCAAGTATCTCGGGCTGTCACACCATTGGTCACATATGTATCTCCCGGTGTACAATAGAATAGCTAATAAGCTGTAATATCATTAGGCACAAGGCCAAGTATCAACACAATGTCAGAATGGTTAAAAGTCATGAAATCACATAATGGCATAATGCCATGTGCAGTATTGCTAATTGAACCCTATTGGCATGCCAACCTATCCAAACCAATCTTGCTAGGTGCACTAGGCCATGTTACACTTTTAAATTGTACAATTATTGAAATTTAAGTTTAGGTGTTACTATTTATTTCATTAGTCAACTAAAATGTTGACTTTTGCATAAACAATAGGTACATTGGTTCTAATACTCCCAACATACCACATTTTGCATTCTAAAGTTGTTGGTATTGGTTGTCAATACCATTTCTAAACTTAATGTTAATTATTCACAATTTTCATATTTCAAGCATTATGTTTACTGTTCCATTGGTCATTTGTACAGTAGGAATTTGGCAAAGTTGTCTACATAAAAGTTGTTTCTTATTGTGCCTAGTTAAATTTCTTTTTTTGAATCACTCCATTTGGAGTTTTGTAGCTCATGTTATGGCCTAAAAACCATAACTGGCGGGATTGCAATTCTTCCAGAATTTCTGGGCAGAATTAATTCTGCAATTTTTATACACTGATTTCAGGTCAGTTTTTGGACATGTTATGGTCAAAATTTGGGTTTGTTTTCTTCATGAAAGTTGTAGAGGTTGTCTCAGCTTCTGATGGTAAAATTTCAGGTCAATTGGACCTTTCTATACTGAGTTATGACCAAATGAATAAATACTGTTCATTTGGTCATTTTGCCCAGGCAGAATGTATGTCACCCGGATTAGGGTAATTTTTAGGTCAAATTGGTTTGGTTTTCTGGGTAGGGCTTCTATACCAAAGTTGTGCTATTATGTGTCTAGTTTCATGTCCAATTGGCCTTGCACCAACTGAACCTCTACAACTCCATTTATAACTACCCAAACCTACTGGACTCATGCTCAGTCCTGCAGGTCAGCCAAGGCAGCTCACCCATACTCAAACTTCATTTCCTCATCATACACATTCAAATGGTCACTAATTGACCATTACAAGGTTAATGAACCATCACATGACCAAACCCTAATGTTGTTAAGTGTCCATATTTTTTCATGTTCATACATGCCTAATCTTTGCATTTCACCTACACAACTAAGTTCAATCATTCATTTAGCACCAAGGGCTGCTCATCAACACTTTGCTATCAAGAAAAATCACCAACCCTAACAAACCCTAATGCCTAAATTTGTAGGGTGCAAACACACACTTATTTATTTCATTTTCTTACATTTCCTACACATATCATGCCATTAAACATGAATTAAACTAAAAATAGCAAAAGTTTGGTCACTTACAACTTGGAGTAGAATTTTCTCCCTTCACAAACTTCTTTTTTTCTTCCTCTTTTGGCTACCTAGAGGATATTCAAATTGCTAGGTTAATTTTTTATGAAGCTAGGTTAGGGTTTCAAGTGAGTTTTGGTGGGTTATAAAGCTTGGATAAGCTTTAATGGTGGTTAGGGCTAGGAGAGGTGTTTCGGCTGGTTGAAGGAAGGAGAAGGGCAACTGATTTTTTTTTCTTTTTTTTTGCTCATTAAGGCATTTTAAATAAGTTAGTGCCATGTGTCAAAGTTTGATTGGGTAGGAGGATTTTTAATGACATCATAATGATGTCATAATTTTAATTTCTTTTATTTTCTTTCCTTTTCTTGTCTACTTAATTTCAATTTAATTTTCAGTAATATTTATTCACACTTTGTGTCATGATAATTATTTACTTAACTGGACAAGTCGGCGAAAAATCACCTTCGAAGGTGAAAATGACCAAAATGCCCTTCGTTTGGCTTAACAGACTAAAATTGTTTGTACCGATTGAAAAATTTTTCTAAGCATATTCTTGGCATTCTAATGCCATAGAACCCTCAATGACCCTTCTCTGGAGTCCCAAAAATTATTTCATGAATTTTCTCTTGGGTCTAGGGCTCCTAGTTGCGAGAACCGCAACTTCCCACTGGGTTACCCATCGCTAGGACATCGGCTCATTTAACTTGATTGTATTTTATTTCTAAAATTTTTCCTAAATTTTTCTTGTTAATGTTTGAGTTAATTATGGTTCCTCACTTTAGTTTAAATATTTTTTTTTTCAGACGTTCTAGCTATCTGGACTGACACTGGTCACCGGAACAGTAGAATGTACAGAGTTGCTACAGTGAGGGTGTTACAGGACTTACCCATTTGCTGTCTGAAATTGGGTAAATAACTCCTACATCCAGTAGCTTTAAAATCTCCTTCTTCACAACCTCCATCATTTGTGGGTTCAACCTCTTTTGAGCTTTTCTACTTGGTTTTGTAACACCCTAGGCAAATCCCACATCGACAAAACACGGGAGAGATGCTGGGTTTATAAGTTGATGGTTCGTAACCCCTAATGATGCGTTTTAAAACCGTGAGGGTTTCGGCTCAGAGCGGACAATATCACTAGTGGGCCGGGCCATTACATTTGTGGTATCAGAGCCGCTCCGCGTGCAACCTTGAACGATGGTGGGGCAAACCTCAGCGAGGACGCTGAGTCCCATAAGGGGGGTGGATTGTAACACCCTAGGCAAATCCCACATCGACAAAACACGGGAGAGATCGGGTTCATAAGATGGAGGTTCCTAACCCTATTGACGCGTTTTAAAATCGTGAGGGCGGACAATATCACTAGTGGGCGGGGCCATTACATCCGCCCACTAGTGATATTGTCCGCCTGAGCCCTCACGCTTTAAAACACGCCATTAGGGTTACGAACCTCCATCTTATGAACCCAAGATCTCTCCGTGTTTTGTCAATGTGGATTTGCTAGGTGTTACAATCCACCTTATGGGGCGTCTCACTAAGGTTTGCCCACCATCGCTCAAGGTTGCACGCGAGCGCTCGATACCACAAATGTAATGGCTCGACCCACTAGTGATATTGTCCGCTCGAGCCTCACGGAAAACGCAGTCAATAGGGTTTAGGAACCTCCATCTTATGAACCCAGCATCTCTCCCGTGTTTTGCCGATGTGGGATTTGCCTAGGGTGTTACAATCCACCCCCCTTATGGGACTCAGCGTCCTCGCTGAGGTTTGCCCCACCATCGTTCAAGGTTGCATGCGGAGCAGCTCTGATACCACAAATGTAATATCCCGGCCCACTAGTGATATTGTCCGCTCTGAGCGGAAGCCCTCACGGTTTTAAAACGCGTTACTATGAGTTACGAACTGTCAACTTATGAACCCAGCATCTCTCCCGTGTTTTGTCGATGTGGGATTTGCCTAGGGTGTTACAATCCACCCCCCTTATGGGACTCAGCGTCCTCGCTGAGGTTTGCCCCACCATCGTTCAAGGTTGCACGCGGAGCGGCTCTGATACCACAAATGTAATGGCCCGGCCCACTAGTGATATTGTCCGCTCTGGGCTGAAGCCCTCACGGTTTTAAAACGCGTCAATAGGGTTTAGGAACCTCCATCTTATGAACCCAGCATCTCTCCCGTGTTTTGCCGATGTGGGATTTGCCTAGGGTGTTACAGGTTTAGCGTCATCTTCCAGTAAAATCTTGTGCATGCACACTGATGGACTTATACCTTTGATGTCAGCTATTGTCCATCCAATTGCTTTCTTGTGTATTCTCAGAACTCAAATTAATCTTTCTTTTTGAATCTTTGTCAAATTACTTGAGATGATAACTAGAAGTGTCTCATTGTCTCCCAAGTAAACATACTTCAAATGCTCAGGTAAAGGCTTGAGTTCAAGAACTGGTGCCTGTACCACAGAAGGTAATAATTTTATGTGAGATATAGGTAAGTCAATCTTTGATACTCCATACTTTTTTGGAACAGGAGGTAATGACTACAATGCCATTACTGCCTCTTGAACCTTTACACTTAATGGCTGATTGGTACTGATTTCTTGAATTCCTTGACTAATCACCACTTCTAACTCATCCTCCATACTTAACTCAAAAACATCCTGCACCAATATATCAACAACATCAATAGAAAAAATAGAATGGTCATCAGTAGGATACTTCATGGCATACAAGATATTAAATTTGACAGTCTCTCCATTAAACTCCATAGTTAGGGTACCATCATTCACATCAATTTTCATCTTGGCAGTTTTTAGGAAAGGTCTTCCAAACAAAATCAAAGCTGACTTTGATGTGGGAACACTATCCTCCATGTCCACAATGTAAAATCTGCAGGAAAAATCAATTCTCCAACCTGCACCAACACATCTTTAACTACTCCTAATGGGTAAGCATTAGAATGATCAGCTAACTGAATAATGACACTGGTTTCTTTTAAAGGACCCAAATTTAAAGTTTGAAACACTGAATTTGACATAACATTAATAGATGCTCCTAAATCTGCCATTACACGTTCAAATTTAGAATCACCTATTCTACAGAGAATAGAAAACGAACCTGGATCCTTACACTTAGGGGGTAATTTTTACTGAATTAATGCTGACACTTTTTCTCCCACACTTATCTTCTCATTATTCCTCAACTTGCGCTTTGTAGTGCATAGTTCCTTAAGGAATTTAGCATACTTGGGAACTTATTTGATCGCATCAAGTAAAGGTATATTCACTTCCACCTTTCTGAAAGTCACCAAAATTTCTTTCTCTTGTTCTTCTTTTTTAGTCTTAGCCAACCTGCATAATGGAGGAAGAACATAATTATTAACCTCATTCAGTTTAGGTTCAGTATTTACCTCAACTTCAGGAACTTCATATTCTTTTGCTCCTTACTTCTTCTTTTTCATTGACTCATGTGGAGTCTGGTTATCAACTTCTTTCCCACTCCGCAACACTATAGCACTCGCATTTTCTCTGGGATTCATGACTATTTGTGATGGGAGGTTTCTAGAACCTTGAGCTTTAAGTTTGCTCACAAATGAAGCTAACTGACCAATCTACCTCTCTATATTTTGAATGCTATTTCTGGTCTCCTGTTGAAACTGTTGTGTATTGTTAGCCAAAGCCTTAACAATTTCATCAAGTGACATACCTTGATTTGAGGGAGGTGGAGGTGGAGGTAGTTGACTCACTTATGGTCTTTACTGCTGGTACCGATTTTGCATCGGTTGATTCCCATAACTTAGATTGGGATGATCTCACCATCCTGGATTATAAGTATTAGAATAGGGATCATACATGCATTGTGGATGTCTATAATGTCCTACTGCATTAGCATAATACATTGATTCATCCTCTTGTAACACAGGACACATGTCAGTAGCATGACCAGAACCCGAACAAATTCCACATACCTTAACAGTTTGCATATTCCCTACAGCCAATTGCCTCACTAAAGAAGTTAAATCAGAAATCTGTTTCTCAAGGTTAGATGTACTTACCTCATTAACCTTCATAGTTGTGTAATCCATTCTCATACCAAACTGCTGAGAATTTACTGCCATGTTAGCAATCAGCCTCCTTGCTTCTTCTGGTGTCTTGTCAACCAAAGCTCCTCCAGTAGCAGCATCTATCATACTACAGTCCATTGGTAGAAGTCCTTCATAGAAATATTGAATCAAGAGCTGCTCACTTATTTGATGATGGGGACAGCTTGCACACAATTTCTTAAATCGTTCCCAATACTCATACAAGCTCTCTCCACTATATTGCCGAATGCCACAAATTTCTGTTCTTATGTTGGCAGCATGGGAAGTAGGAAAATACTTCTCTAGAAATATATATTTCATCCCATTCCATGAGTTGACAGATCCGGAAGGAAGGTAATATAACCAATCCTTAGTTGTGGCCCCCAATGAGGAAGGAAAAGTTCGAAGCTTGATTTGGTCCTCTGAAACTCCTTGAGGTTTCATGCTAGAACACACAACATGAAATTCTTTTAAATGCTTATGTGGATCCTCACCTACAAGACCATGAAACTTAGGCAACAAATGGATTAGTCCAAATTTCAACTCAAAAGCAACATTTAAAGTAGGGTATTGAATACACAAAGGTTATTGGTTTAGATCAGGAGCAGCCAACTCTTTCAAGGTCTAGCAACCATGGTTTCATTTTCGGAATTTGAATCCAAATCCGAATCTGAACTTAACTCCCTTGGAGATTGGACTCCTTCAGATGTACTCGGAATCTACTTAGCCTGCTTAGCCAATTTTCTCAACTATTTAGCTATTTTTTCTACTTCTGGATCAAAAATCAACTCACCAGATTGAGAAGTTTGATGGGTGTCGAATCCACCAGAAATTAAATTAGCTGAAATTACCAACTATGAAATATTTTTTGTAGCAAATGGTAAATCTAGGTTGAACCCTAGAGACTGAATTATTAAATTTCGTGCACTTGTGTAATGGAAAATGGAAGAGACAAAGATTGGGGGGGGGGGTTATAATACAAAATCAGAAGAAATCAGAATTTCAAGAACTAAATATGAAAATCTCAATTTAAACAAACTTCAGTCCAAGGTAATTCGCATTCCAATGCATTGATTTGATCATAGACAAAAGAAATACAATTATCTCTTATTGAATACTTAACGTAGATTTACCAAACAGCAAGGTAAACCCTTGACTTTCCTATACTCATCAATTCAAGCCCAGCACTCTTATTGACTGTAATTATTAACTGACTTGGTATTAAGCAATCCTCATCAAATTAATAACTGCTTTAAGAAAAGGAAGTAGTTAAGCTGAACAATAATTTATGAAGCATAAATTATTTAATCCACCCTCTTGTTTCCTTAGGTTATTATCGAAAACTGGGATCATAATCAATAAAACCTAATTGCTACTTATTTTAATCTTACACAATAAATACGGATTATAAAGATGAACTAGCAATTGATGTCATCAAACAATCAACTAATAGGCCTTTTTAGCAAATCATTCAATAGATCAAAGATAAATAAATCAGAAAACAATAGATATTCAAAAAGACATAAATTAAATTAAGAACTTTGTCTCACAAATCAAGCAAAAGAACTTGAATCCCTTGAACTGAATTAAAAAGTTAGCCACTCATGGCTTACAGAAAAATAAAGAAAAATTCTCAAAGATGAATGGAGAGGCTGCTGAATGATTTTGGGGCTGTCCGAATGCTCTCTAAGTCAGCTGCCATCTCTTCTATTTATAATAAATGGTCTAGGGTTAGGTTTTTTAGAGTCTCTGTCAAAAACTGCAATCAGAGCAAAATTAGGAATATGACCGTCAACAGATACACGACCCGTGTATCACTACACGGCCTAGGGTCATGTAACTTACTGGAGCTTAGAGGGTCTGTCTCGCATTGGCACAGAAAGTTACATGGGTCTCTAGGATTTACACGGGTCAAATTACATGGCTCGTGTACTTCGTTTCTTCCTCGGTTCTCTGGATTCCTTCTGGCAGAATGTTACATGGGTCTCTGGTTATACTTACATGACCCGTGTACTTTGTATCAACAATGCTTCTCAATCCTTCGACCTTTCTAAGCTTCCTTCCACACTATATTACTCCAGAACTTCACCAAAACCCTGAAAAATATAGCAAGAGTCAAATTTCTCCAGTTAACACAATTATTTCAAAAACTCTCTAAACATATGCCTAATAGATAACTATACTTAACCAACTAAATTAAACATAAAAACACATTAAAAACACTAAATGTGATGGGAGTAAAATTAATAAATTATGCACTTATCAAATTCCCCCACACTTATTCCATGCTTGTCCTCAAGCATGACTTAAATTCTCAATCAACTCCACTTAGAAGTTCCTTAACTTCACCCTATCACAGTCATTCTCTAACAAAAGATTAAAAGTTTGAAAGAAGAGGCAAGTATGGTAATAACCATCACAACAAATTCCATCAACACCATACCAATATATCAATAATTTTCCAACACAAAACAAAGGGCTTGACATCAATTAAGCTCACATAATTAGAGTTTCATAAAATTTTAAGTCAATATATACCAAAACACAAGGCTAATTTATCAAGGCACAACAATTATAGCTCTTTGCAAATCTTAGGGGAGGTAGAAATGCCCTTTTTTTATATATATATTTGAAATTGGTACTTCTCTCTTGTCACAGTTATTTTTTTTTCTTTTTTTTTTTCAATCGTCACCTTCAGAAAAGTACCTTGCTCATATACTAGCTAGCTTTTGGCCTGAGAATCGACATGGGGCTCATGAAGACCCCTGGTTAGTTTGCTTAACTAAAATAGCGGAGTAATTTTCAAGTTCAACATTTTATTTCCCCCAATATGTGCCTCTACATATTATAAAGTGCCCTGATAGATTAAACAAAGTTCTGAAATATGCATGGTACTAGTTTAAAGCACACATAACTAATCATTTAACCATAAATCAAGCCTAAATGATTTATGCAGAAACAAATTGCTATATGGTATGGAGAAAAGGGAAAATCTATCATTAAAGTTATTATTACCTTGCCTAAAATTTCAAAAATTCAATCTAAAATAGAAAAGTCATTTCAAGGGCAAAGCACTTCTCTCCAAGAGTTAATATAGAATCACGAATCAAGCTTATAAGAACATTTTTTATTTTTATTTTTATTAAAAAATTTTTTAGCAATTAAAAAGATTACAGCAACAAATTTCTCCTCCCCCACACTTAAAACTTACATTGTCCCCAATGTAAAGCCCAAATGCAAAAGAAAAGAAAAAAAATACTAGAAAATAAAATAAAGTAAGGAAAAGAAAACAAATCTGATTGTGGCTAACAAGCCACCCATGAGTTGCCTCCCAAGAAGCGCTTTTGTTTATCGTCGTTAGCTTGACATGACAAAACTCCTTAATCCACTGAATTCTCCTGAAACGCCTCATAAAATGGCTTGAGTTCATGACTGTTGACCTTGAACACTTTGTTAGTTCCTAAACTTTGAATTTCAACTACACCATAAGAAAATACATTAGTAACAACAAATGGTCCAATCCAACGAGAATACAACTTACCAGGCATCAGCTTCAATATGGAATTATATAATAAAACTTTTTGCTCAATCACAAACTGCTTCCTTAGTTTATCATGGAATGCCTTTGTTTTTTCTTTATAGATCCTCGAATTCTCATAAACCTTAAGGCGAATTTCCTCTAATTCATGCAATTGTGATTTTCTTTCTAACTCATCCTCAAAAACATCCTGCACAAATGTATCAACAACATTAATAGAAAAGACAAAATAATCATCAACAGGATACTTCATGACATCAAAGATATTAAATTTGACAGTCTCTCCATTAAACTCCATAGTTAAGGTACCCTCATCCACATCAATTTTTGTCTTGGCAGTTTTTAGGAAAGGTCTTCCAAACAAAATCAAAGCTGACTTTGATGTGGGAACACTATCATCCTCCATATCCAGAATGTAAAAATCTGCAGGAAAAATCAATCCTCCAACCTGTACCAACACATCCTCAACTACTCCCAATGGGTAAGCATTAGAACGATCAGCTAACTGAATAATGACACTGGTTTCTTTCAAAGGACCCAAATTCAAAGTTTGGAAAACTGAATTTGACATAACATTAATAGATGCTCCTAAATCTGCCATTGCATGTTCAAATTTAGAATCACCTATTCTGCAGGGAATAGAAAATGAACTTGGATCCTTACACTTAGGGGGTAATTTTCATTGAATTAATGCGGACACATTTTCCCCCACACTGATCTTCTCATTATTCCTCAACTTGCGCTTTGTAGTACATAATTCTTTAAGAAATTTAGCATACTTGGGGATTTGTTTGATCGCATCAAGTAAAGGTATATTAATCTCCACCTTCCTGAAAGTCTCCAAAATTTTTTTCTCTTGTTTTTCTTTCTTCGTCTTGGCCAACCTGTATGGGAATGGGGGAAGAACATAATTATTAACCTTATTCAAGTTAGGTTCAGTATTTACCTCAACTTCAGGAACTTCAGACTCTTTTTCTCCTTGCTTCTTCTTTTTCGTTGACTCATTTGGAGTCTAATTATCAACTTCTTTCCCACTTCGTAATAGTATAGCACTTTCATTTTCTCTGGGGTTCATGACTGTTTGTGATGGGAGCTTTCTAGAACCTTGAGCTTCCAGCTTACTCATAGATGAGGCTAACTGACCAATCTACCTTTCTATGTTTTGAATGCTATTTTTGGTCTCCTGTTGAAACTGTTGGGTATTGTTAGCCAAAGCCTTAACAATTTCATCAAGTGACATACCTTGATTTGAGGGAGGTGGAAGTGGTTGCGGTTATGGTTGATTCACTTGTGGTCTTTGCTGCTGGTATCAGTTTTGCACCAGTTGATCCCATAACTCAGATTGGGATGATCTCGCCATCCTGGATTATAAGTATTGGAAAATAGATCATACCTATGTTTTGGATGTCCATAATTTCCTACTGCATTAACATGTTGCATTGATTCATCCTCTTGTAACGCAGGACACATATCAGTAGCATGACCCGAACCCAAACAAATTCCACATACCTTAACAGTTTGCATTTTTCCTGTAGCCAACTGCTTTACCAAAGAAGTTAAATCAGAAATCTGTTTCTCAAGGTTAGATGTATTTACCTCATTAACCTTCATGGGCGAGTGATCCATTCTCATTCCAAACTATTGAGAATTTGCTGCCATGTAAGCAATCAGCCTCCTTGCCTCTTCAGGTGTCTTATTAACCAAAGCTCCTCCACTAGCAGCATCTATCATACTGCAGTCCATTGGTAGAAGTCCCTCATAGAAATACTAAATCAAAAGCTGCTCACTTATTTGATGATGGGGACAGCTTGCACACAGCTTCTTAAATCTCTCCTAGTACTCATATAAGCACTCTCTATTGTACTGCCGGATTCCACAAATTTCTTTTCTTATGTTGGTAGCACTAGAAACAGGAAAATACTTCTCCAAAAATATCTGCTTCATCCCATTCCATGAGTTGACAGATCCGAAAGGAAGGCAATACAACCAATCCTTAGCTGTGCCTTCTAGTGAGAAAGGGAAAGCCCGAAGCTTGATCTGATCCTTTGAAACTCTTTGAGGTTTCATGTTGGAACACTCAACATGAAATTCTTTTAAATGCTTGTGTGGATCCTAACCTGCAAGACCATGAAACTTAGGCAACAAATGGATTAGTCCAAATTTTAACTCAAAAGCAACATTTAAAGCAGGGTATTGAATACACAAAGGTTGTTGGTTTAGATCAGGAGCCATGGTTTCATTTTCGAAATTTGAATCCGAATCCGAATCTAAACTTTACTCCTTTGGAGATTGGACTCCTTCAGATGTACTCGGAGCCACCAAGAATTGAATCAGGGCATTCCTAGGTGCATTTTATTCATTCATATTACAAGAGTTGCTGAAGGAGTACATAATCAACACTTGATCTTGAATTCCTCCCACTGGTCCCACTAATGCTCTTGACCTCCTTGATCTTCTTGCAATCCAATTACATAGTAATCCTTGGCATACTAAGGCGAATTTACAAGAACTAAATAAGTGAAATTACAACCCAAAAATATTACAACCTTTATAATACATGCCCAAAATAAATTAAAATAAATTAATTAATTTACAACCCAAAGAAACATAAAAGAAATAAATCCAATCACATTAGTCTTTTATTATCCATGATCATCCATCATGTATATCACTATTTAATAATTAAATAAAACATACATACTTAAATTAAATTGAATATCTTATATTCAACTTAAAAATCCAGATTTGAATATGATTCAAACAAATTTAAAAATTTAGATTTGAATCACATTCAAACAAATTTAAAAATTCAGATTTGAATCACATTTAAACAAATTTAAAAACTTAGATTTGAATCACATTCAAACAAATTTAAAAATTCAGATTTGAATTAAAATTTAATTGTGTGATTAAAACTCCTAATTAAACACTTTAATTAGTCATGGGCCTCATTATGGACCTTGGAACCAAGCCCACAAAAAAACCCAAACAGCCATGCGCATGGTTGAAAGGATCAAACCATGTGCACCATGGTGTTCTTCCTCAAGCCGCCACCTTTGTTAGTCTAACCAGCAATAAAACAATCATCTCATGATCAAATCACACAATTAAATCATATAATCAACAATCTAAATAGCAAATATAGTGGCTCTAATACCAATTGAATGAGCGGAAGCATGAAAAACATAAGTTTAGATCATTGAATTAAAAAAATTTTCATCTAGGGTCACATGCATCATGCAAGATTCTTTTAATATATTTTGGATCTACATTTGCCATTTAAGATTTTAGAATTAATAGATTAATTTATTAGAACCCTAGATTGGATCAAGAACAAGTGCACTAATCTTTTTGATGCACTGCAGTGTGTTTGGCACTTTTGGGATGCGCCTAGGACACCAGATGTTGTCCCTCTAGCTTGTCCACACCAAGATCACTAATGGCAGCCCCTTGAACAGCTTTTAAAGTTTTTTCAATTAATTAGAAAATCAGGTTGTGCTTTTTGAGAGATTACAGATGTATACAGGACACAAGAAATGATTTCTAGTATTTTTAATTCAAGAGATTGTTGGCAAATCTCTTTGAATTGATGAGAGATGAAGAAGATGAGAGGGAGAGTAAGGCAAGGGTGGCAGCACCTTTGGATGAATGAGCATATTGTATTTTGTTATTTCATCCTTTCCCTTATATAGCTAGGTCACCACTTAAAACCCTTGCCACATGTCACCTTCTGATTGGTTCTAGGTTTAATTGACTCAATCACATTGTGCCAAGTGTCAAACCTATATTTAATCTTGACTTTGATCATCTTACATGATTAAAAGACATATTGCAAGCTTATGTGTAGTGCCATGTGTCACCATCTCATGGTGCCACATGTCACCTTGTGAAATGACCAAAATACCCCTGTGTCTTAATTTTGAGTTCTCAACCCAAAATAATTATTTCTCTTCTTCTAATCAATTTATATCAAATATAAATTAATTAATTAATCTCTATTAATTAATTCATCATAATTAAATTCATATTTAAACACTTTAAATATAAATTTAACTTATACTATACATCCAATAACCTAGATTTGGTTTCAAGCCATGCTAGGGACTTTGCAATCTAATTGCAAACCAAACCTATTTAATTAATCAATTAAACTCTTTAATTAATTAATTAAATCATATTTAATTTGGTGATTACTTGTGTATGTGTGTGACTTACTAGGCTCATCACTAATTGGCAATGAGACATGATATCAACTCTTAATATCATCAGAACTCTTTCTTACCATAAATGATTTCTCTAAATCATTTTATGCACCTCATAGACCATGGTTAACACCTAGCATAGCATGCCACGGCCACCCAATCAGTAATAAGGTTTACCTTAAATGAGCCTATAATCATATGTTAACATGCACTAGAATCTCTCTGTTACAAAATCCCAATTCGAGCTGGAGTCATGGTTTATGTCAAACCCCCAGTTGCTATGAATATTATGTTCTTTTTAATTCCAGTTCTTGATTAAAAAGATTTTCTCATCAGAAACTCTTTTCTGATTAAATCTATCTGTCCTAGCCAGGAACTTGAAACATCAAGAACAATTAAATGAACATAGGATTTTATCCCTATTTACTTAGGGTAACAGATTCCATCTTGATCATCACCTACCTCCATATATAAGTAGTAGGAGCCAACACATGCCCATATACCCATACACAGTACAAGTATGAAAGCAGTATCAAATTCAAACCACCTATATACAAGATAACTGTGCTATCTCAGGTCTAAAGATTATATGCACTAATATGATTTATGACAATACATTGATAAGAGTAAACTCCATGTGCTTGTCATAAATGTCACAGGTTCAACTTACTTGTCATGTATAAGTGCCTATCATGTTTGTTATATTGCATGAGACTCACCATTCCATTTTTTTTACATCACATATAAATAACTTGGGAACAAACATGATTATAATCTTTCTGGATAAGTTATATCCTTATTATGAAGTATCCTCAATTGTGAATCAATTTATGAGACTTTGTGCTAGAAATACTGTCACTCATATTCTTAACAACTTAAGAATAGGATTTCTAACAAAATATTAATGGACCTTTTCTATTACACATAAATATATTATGTCAACGGAAAAGTGAAAATGCCTTTTATTAATAAAACATGTACAAGATAAATACTAAATGATATGCTCTAGGGCATACTATTAACACCTAATAGATAATTATACTTTAATCAACTGAATTAGGCATAAAGATACCCTAGAAACACTAAATGTGATGGGTGTAAAATTAACAAATTGTGCACTAATAAATCCACCTCCACATGTTTTGTTCTCTTATGAAACACTGGATTAGAGGCAATGTGAAGTGTAGCTTGATTGTCATAGATTAGCTTCATTTGTTCAAGTTCCCCATACTTCAACTCTTGGAGAAGTTGTTTCAACCATATAAGTTCACAAGTTGCCAAAGCCATAGCTCGATATTCTGTTTTTACACTTGACCTTGTAACCACATCTTGCTTCTTACTTTTCCAAGAAATCAAATTACCTTCAATCATAATGCAATATCATGAAGTAGACCATCTATCTGAAGGAGAACCTGCCCAATCTACATCTGAGTAACCAATAATCTATGAATGACCCCTGTCTTCATATAATAGGCCTTGTCCTGGTGCTCCTTTAATATATCTCAGTATCCAAATAACTACATCCCAATGACTACTACATGGTGATTGAAGGAACTGACTGACCACACTTACAGCAAATGAGATGTCTGGGCGTGTGATTATAAGATAATTGAGTTTTCCAACTAATCTCCGGTATCTACCAGGAACCTCCAATGGCTCCCCCAGTCTAGGAACAAGTATGACATTTGGATCTATAGGAGTATCTGTGTGTCTACAATCTAAAATACCTGTCTCTGTCAGTATATCTAAAGCATATTTCCTTTGAGAAATGGAGATACCTGTCTTGGATTGCACCACTTCAATCCCTAAGAAATACTTTAGCTTCCCAAGATCCTTAGTCTAAAAATGACTGGACAAGTGTTGTTTGAGTTTTGAGATCCCAACATGATCATTTCCTGTAATAACAATGTCATCAGTATAAACAACGAGATAAATGCACTTATCATGGCCATTATGGCGGAAAAATACTGAATGGTTAGCTTCACTCTGAGACATTCCAAATTGTTGGACTACAGTACTGAATCGTCCAAACCATGCTCTCGGAGATTGTTTTAAGCCATATAAAGAATGCTGTAGGCGACACACCAAACCAGACTCCCCCTAAGCAACAAACCCTAGTGGTTGCTTCGTATAAACATCCTCAGCTAGCTCACCATGTAAAAAGGCATTTTTGATATCCAGTTGATGAAGTGGCTAGTGATGGATGCCAGCTAAGGAAATAAGAAGGAAAATTGAGGCAATCTTAGCCATGGGAGAGAAGGTATCACTGTAATCGAGGCCAAAGATTTGAATATAGCCCTTTGCAATAAGGCGAGCTTTAAGTTTATCAATCTAGCCATCAGGCCCCACCTTGACTGTATAAAGCCATCGACAGCTAACAATAGTTTTTCCCTTCGGTAATGGCACCAAATCCCAAGTGCCATTGTTATGGAGAGCAGTCATCTCTTTAACCATTGCATTACACCATCCTGGATGTTCCAAAGCTTCCCTAACAGTCTTAGGTACAGATACATTAGACAAAGTGGTAACAAAAGCATAGTAGGAAGGAGACAAACGATGATAACTCACAAAATTATAAATAGGATGAGGATTTTGTGATGAACGAATACCTTTTCGGATGGTAATGGGAGGAGTAGCATTGTCTATTGAAGGCGAGACCGGAATAGATGAAGATAAAGGAGGGCGAGAGTCACCAGGAGCCAATGTTGTACCTTTATCAAGCAAAGGAGCATCAATGGTGTTAGTGGGAGGATGAAGACGACGTGAGTAGACATGTAGAGGTGGTGGACTGATTGGTGGTGGAGGAAGAGTAGGAACTGGTAAGGCAGTGGGAATAAGAACCTTGGATGCAGTGTTGGAGGAAAAATAAAGAGATGTTTCAAAGAAGGTTACATCGGCTAATACAAAGTATTTATTTGTAAGTGGATTGTAGTATTTGTAACCTTTTTGAAGTCTAGAATATCCCAAAAAGACACATTTTATTAATTTGGGTTGAAGTTTGTCTTTGCCAGGAGTGTGATCATGAACAAAATAAATACAACCAAATATATGCAGGGACAACTGATGGGCATCTTGGTCAGGAAACAAAATAGAATGAGGACTCTGATTCTGCAAAACAGAAGAAGGCATTCAATTAATTAAGCAATAAGCAGTAAGAATAGCATCTCCCTAAAAACAAAGAGGAACATTATGGTGAATGAGTAAAGTGCGGGCAGTCTCAACTAGATAACGATTCTTTCGTTCGGCAAACCCATTTTGTTAAGGGGTATAAGCACATGAAGTTTGGTGAGTAATACCCTGAGAAGATAAGAAATGAGTAAAGGGATTAGACAAATATTCTTATGCATTGTCACTATGAAGTATTTTAATAGAAACACCAAATTGATTACGTATTTTAGTAGAGAATTTTTGAAATATAGAGAATAATTCTGAATGACTTTTCATTAAAAATAACCAAGTGCAACAAGAATAATCATCAATAAAAGTAACAAAATAGTGAAATCCCAAAGTTGTACTGACATGACTTGGACCCCAAATGTCTGAATGGACAATTTCAAACATGGACTCTATTGTTGACTTGCTTGGGAAAGGAAACACAATTTTGTTTCCCAAGTTGATAGGACTCACATTCAAAAGAAGATAAATTAGAAAGACTAGGAACTAATTTTTGCAATTTGTTAAGACTCAGATGACCTAAACGATTGTGAAGAAGATTAGTGGAAGTGGTAGAGGCAAGAGCAACTGGAGAATTTGAAGTAGAAATATGGTACAACCCTTGTGACTCACACCCTACTCCAATCATCTTCCTTGTATTCTGGTCCTGCACAATAATAGAGTCAGCTGTAAAGATGACAGAAAAATTGAGATTTTTAGTCAATTTACCAATGGAGATTAAATTATATGGGCATTCTGGGGTGAACAAAACTATGGTTGAAGGAATAGATGAGAAGATTTTTACTTCTGCTATGCCCTTAACTAAAGTTTGTGAACCATTAGCCAAAGTAACTTTAGAAAAAACCAGAGGAGAAACTAGAGATGAAAAAAAGACTTTTGTTACTAAATATATGATCAGAAGCACCAGAGTCTAGGATCCATGGACCAGTGAGCGAAGACTGTGTTAGACAAGCAAAGGAATTACTAGAATGAGCACTACTAGAAGATTGTTGTTTTGTTATTTAATATTGTAAATACTCTTTGTAATCAGCTCTAGTTAATAGGATAGAATCTGACACCTGATCCTTTCCATCAGGTAATGGAAGAATATCATTTTCACTGGATTGAGCCATATGAACGGTTGATCAGCCCATATTATTTGACTGAATGGGGCGTGGTGGTCTACCATGAAGGGCCCAACAAGTGTCTTTAGTGTGATTACTCTTATCACAATAAGTGCAATGGAGCCTTTTACCCTTGCCTCTTTGATAAGTACCCTGTCTCTGTTGGTTTCCACTTTGTGCAGCTAAAACTGAAGATTCAATTTTGGAGAAATTATTCTTATTGAGTGAGATGTATAAAAGCCTAGCAGACACATCTTCTAGAGTGAGAATAACCAGACTAGTTAATATATGGTCTCTAACAGAATCAAGGTCAGATCTTAGCCCAATCAATGCTAAAACCATGAAGAACTTGTCCCGCTATTGCTTAAAAGTATTATCAGTACATGGCATGATAGAATTAAATTCATCTTTCAGTGATTCTACCTGTCCCAAATAACTAGACATATCTTGTTGATTTTGCTGCAGATAAACCATATCTGGTACTACTTTATAAATATGCTTCACATCATTTATATATAAGGTTTTTGCCTTTGTCCAGACTTTGCAACAGGTTTTACAAGACTGAAAAATATTAAGTAATTTTGGGTCCAGAGAATGCCATAAGAGACTACATAATTGAGTCTCAATTTTAGTCCAATTAGGTCTATTTGTTAAAGCTATATCTATGGCATTTTTATCCAAGTGGTCATCATACCCCTGCCCTATAAACCATAATTCTACTGATGCAGCCCAAGATATATAATTTTGACTTCCTACTAACTTAACAGTAGTAATAGCTGGTGAATTACCAATGGAAGAAAATATGGGTTTGAGAATCTCAGAACTTGTATTGGAGGATGTATTAGAGGACTCCTCAATTTTAGACATATTGGCAAGAGAAGCACACTGAAATGTTGCTCAGAAATACGTCAGAAAAGCTTACTGTATGAAGAGGTAGTGATAAAAAAGTGAGAAACAAGTATCAGGATCGATGCGTGAAGGCGCGTGTACTGAAGTCTTTCACCGGCGGTCAGTGGGGAGGTCGATCCTAGGCTGAGTAATCCACTGGGCTAGGCTGTGACAGCCACAGACTCCCAGAAAGTAACCTGAAAAAGAGGGAAAGTTCCTCGCTATGAGGACTTTGTTTCATATTTCAAATAAGACCCACCGAGGGCTTTGATACCATGTGAAAAATAGAACAGAAGAAGAATATTGAGAATGTGAAAAATAGAACAGAAGAATAATATTGAGAATGATTGAAGAGCTTGATTATTCCCTCAAGCCATGTCAATTTATAATCTATACAGGACAACTCAATAGGAAATACAATCCTAATTAAATACATAATTATAGCTATGATCCTAGCACCTGAACATATTCACATAATCACCTAAACATATTCACACAATCACTACAGATACACATATCTTAGCTATTTATGGTACATATCTTAATAGAATTAACGAAACATATATAAGAGAATATCCCATGGTGCATGATGTTTGTGAGTGATATAGTTCTCATAGATGAGATGCAAGGAGTCAATAAAAAGCTAGAGCTTTGGAGAAGTACTCTAGAGTTAAAGGGCTTTAAGTTAAGTAGAACAAAGACATAATATATGCATTGCAAGTTCAGTGAAGGCCGAACTGGTGATAGGGAAGGAGTTAGTTTAGATGGAGTGGTATTACCCCAAAGTAATCACTTTCGATATCTTGGCTCAATTCTTCAAGTAGATAGGAGATGTGAGAAGGATGTTAGTCATAGGATTAAAGCCGGATGGTTGAAGTAGAGACTTGCCACTAGAGTTTTATGCGATTATAAGATTCCTAATAAGTTAAAAGAAAAATTTTATCGTACAGCCATACGACTGGCCATGTTATATAGTAGCAAGTGTTGAGCAATGAAGGAGTCATATGTATCTAAGATAAGAGTTGCAGAGATGAGAATGTTAAGGTGCATGAGTGGTCATACTAGACTAGATAAAGTCTGTAATAAGAGTATTAGAGAAAAGGTAGGAGTGGTGCCAATTAAAGATAAGTTGAGAGAAGGGAGATTGAGGTGGTTTGGTCATGTGAAGCATAGACATACGGAGGCTCCAATTAGACAAGTAGAGCGCATTGGATTAGAGGATAGAAAGAAAAGAAGGGGTAGACCCAAACTGACTTCGAGGAGAGTAGTACAACATGACCTAGAAGTATTATACATTTTCAAGGATTTAACCCAAAATCATTTAGAGTGAAAAAAGAGAATCCATATAGCCGACCCCGAATTTTTGAAATAAAAACTTAGTTGAATTGAGTTGAGTAAGAACATCTGAAGCAATGACACAATACCCCATCTTTAGTCTCATGCTCCGAGTGCCATCTCATTTCCTTAGCCATTTTGTTCAATGCATATAATCTTTACAACCTTGGAGTGAATGAAATGTAATACAGCTTCTTATATGGGACATTTGTTTTGTGTAGCAGATCCTCTTCTGTCCCTTGTGTACCAAAGATGGTAATAGAATTTGCAACTTGTTAATTCATTGTATTCACCCCAATATGTCATACATGCAATTGTTTGGTATACATCATACAATTGTTGTTGCAGTATTGAATCTTCCCCACCAGTAGTCCCGAGCCTTGGACAAACTTCTTTAGGTTGTAGAAGTTGTCCATTATAACATTATCAAATGGTAACAACTCTTTCACAAAATGACAGAGTTCACCAATGCATCTTTCGGACAAATAATATTCTGACTTGGTGTTCAACATCCTTGAAATAGCAAATAATTGAGAATGCTTTTCATAACTCGTTCACAACTCTTGATTAACAGCCATAAGCATGTCATACAATTTCTGAGTGAAATCATTAATATGTACCTAACAATGAGTATGTACTTTGAAATAGATAATTATTTATTTATTTTTTCACGTGGTGCCTATCATAGTACTTAGTCTTTGATAAAAATACAATAAGTAAACTTTTATTGATTTTAATAAATATTTAAATATTCCATGTTAGACATATTTGGACATTGAAATATCTAGACTTTTATTATTATTATTATTATTATTATTATTATTATTATTATTATTATTATTATTATTATTATTATTATTATTGTAATTTTTTAAATTTCTACTTCTTTAAATATCAAGAAGAAACTTTTTTTGAAACCTCATTGCCAGATTTATGCATTAAAAATTTTAAGCTGGAGTTTTATTACGCATGTGAATGCTCAGAATATTTAATTTTCAAATTATAACCTTTGTTATAAGCAAGTGTTTATTAGAATGTCGCTCTAACAAAATTATCAAAAAAAAAAATATAAATATAAACGTATAATGTATTTATTTTACTTATAGACATTTTTGTTATGGTGAGGCAACCATGATATTATAAAAATCAAGGGAAGTACAAAGATAGCAGTTGAAGCATTATTCGGGTCTCATTGATTGTATTTAAATGATATCCAATACATTTTTCTAATTTAATTAAGCAGAATCAATTTTATTGTTAATTTGATTGCTAATTTATTATTTAAAAATTTTTCTCGTAATTTATAGTTTTAAAATTTAAATTTTAAATTTGATATTTTTTTTTAATAATTTTTGATATCAAATAATCAATCATATAAATAAATAAATAAATAAATAATATAACCTTAGTTTAAGATAAAATAAGAAAAGAAAAGAAATCCTTTATCCTCTGTTTTGAGGAAATATTTTAAGATAATGAGAAGGTTTTTAAATTGTAAAAATCTTAAATTTGTGTTTGGGAGAACTCTTAATTTTTAAAGTAATATTTTAGGAGATTTTTTCAAATCTTAAAAAACTCTATTTTTCGATCTTAAGAAGATTTTTTTAAAAAATTATTAAAAGTCAAATTCCAAGCAATAGTAATAATATCTGAAAGGAAATAACGAAGGCCAAGCATAAGTTTTAGCATTTTCCCTGTACAGTCTTGATCCAATTTACACTTTCTTAGCTTTTTCTCTGTACATTGTCTTGAACCAATTTTCACTTTTTTCTTTGTACACAGTCTTGAGTGAGCAACATATGTCCTTAAAAATCACTTTATTTAAATTTAATTAATAATTTTATCTAAATTTAATTTATAATTTTAATATCAAATTCGTTTTGAATTCAACAATAATTTATTCTAAACTATCTGCACTAATTTAAAATTCAATTATCATTATTCAAATATTACTTGAATCCTTTTGATTTTATATGTTTTAGTTAATAATTTATATAAAAAAATTTATTAATTATTTATCTTTTAAATTTTAATAATTTTATAAAATATTTAAATTATATTTATTTAAAATAAAATATTCAAAAATTTATATATATATATATATATTTGTTTATTTATTTATTTATTTATATAAATATATTCGAGTAACGGGTACCCGTAATGTATAAAATCTAAGCTTAATCATAACTTGTCTCAAACTTCATTATATAATACTCAAGCTTCTTTCAATAGGGATTGATCAATTATAAGAGAATACTCAACCCATTGTCATTCTTAGTTTTATCCAATTTTCAATTTCTCTACATTTTCTAGTTTGGATCTAATTTTTACTTTCTCAGCATTTTACCTGTACATGGTCTTGATCCAATTTTCAGCATTTTTTCCTACGCCGTGTTGATCCAATCTTCACTTTCTTATCATTTTACCTGTACATAGTCTTGAACTAGTCTTCACTTCCTTAGCATTTTTCCTGCGTATAATCACTTTTTTACTCGTTTTTTCTTTTGATATGCAATTCAAACTCAGAGCCACTGTTAGATTTCAAATCAAAATTTATCATTTTTCAAAAAAGGTGAAAAAATAAGCTAGTTTATTTTATTTTATATTATTTTTAAGGGTTCAATTTTCAAGATTAAAATTTCATTCGCACGAGTAGAGATGGCAAATCGAGTGAGTTTGAGTTAGAATTTCATTTGAACTTCATTTTGAACTTCATTCGGATTCTAGTCAATTTGAACTTCATTTTTCATTTTCTCAGAATTTTGTAGTCTTGATCCAATTTTCACTTAGCATTTTCCCTGTACTTAGTCTTGAACCAATCTTCACGTACTTCCTTAGCATTTTTCCTACACACAATCTTGTCCAATTTTCACTTTTGTCAAGCGTTCAGACCATACTCGTCTGAGTTTTTCTCTACTCTCTTTTTCTTTCGATATACAATTCAAACTCCAAGTCACTGTCAAATTTCATATCAAACTTTATCATTTTTGAAAAGAAGGCGGCAAAAGAAGTTAGCTTTTAGATTCATGAATTTAGATCTAAATTTTAGATTTTAGATATTGGACCTAAAATTTATAATTTAAAATTTATAAATTTGAAAATATCTTGTTTGGATAATAAAAAGAATTTTAATTTTTTAATTTAAAATGGAGGTGAGTATCCAATAAAAAATTTTTTTATTAAGTTAAATTAAAATTTCTAATAACATTGTTAATTTTGTTCTTTTAAATCTTTATATTTTTCTTGGATTTGACAGAAATCCAAATATATATATATATATATATATATATATATATATATATATATATATATATATATATAATCTTTTAATTCAAATAACATAATTTAATTAAAAGTGTAATTATTTTATATAAATAAATATTTTTATATATAAATTAATTAAATTAATATTTTAATTTAAATATTATACATAAATTATAAGTTATAAAAAAAATTATCTCAATAAAGTTTCTTTAAAATAATAAGAAGAATATTATAAAAATTATAATATTGAAAACATGTTTATAGGTTGGGGAACTTTACGTAATTTTCCCAAAAACTTATTTACCATCCTTGTTGAGGTAACTCCAAAATTGTTTCCCACCTAGAGGTGACTTTTTGAAACTATTTGAACTGTTGATTTTCTTTTTTTTTTCTTCGGCAATATAATCTGTTGATGCTTTAATTTCTGCAAAAATATCTCACTCTGTCAAGTCTTGCTGCCCAAATATTACTTCAAAAATGACTTAATCGCATCCATATATCTTAAAACTTTATGTAGGACCTCTAACTTATGATGCTAAATAAGTCCTCCAAATCTATTACCGTTCAAGCGGTATCTTTCACTCTTGCTTATGATTTCAACCACTAATTAATAACTTTACCGGTCATTGTTGTTCCACTTTGATTTAATCGCATCAATATATCTTTATTATTATTATTTTGAATCCCTCAAACCTATCCCGATAATAATATATTATTATTATTTAAAAATTAACTTAGTTTTTTGCATTTAATTATTTTTTTAAAACATATATTTAAGTACTTAAATATTATAATTTTAGAATTCAATTTCAGTTCGAAGAATATAAAAAGAGAGATCAAATAGCATGGGTCAATAAACAAATCAAGTAAAAAGTGACCAAAACTTAATTATCAAGCAATCCATTCTTTAACTATGTCAAAATAACATATAGAAATTAAAGAGTACAAAAATCTTCACAAAATTTTTAAAAATTTATCATTTAAGCACTATTTTTTTATTCCTTGTCATGTCCTATTTTCTTTTCTTTTTTATATCTTTATTTTTAATTTGTTTATTTTAAAGTATTCTAAATAGATGTTCACTTTATAATAATAATAATAATAATAATAATAATAATAATAATAATAATAATAATAATAATAATAATAATAATAATAATAATAATAATATTATTATTATTATTATTATTATTATTATTATTATTATTAAATGAGTGGGCCAAGCACAATATATATGATATTATATTAGCATATACATATACCTAATTATAAAGGGGAGGAGGGGAGGGGTTTTGATTGTACACTTTTTAATATAATATATAAGATATCTTTCAAATAATTCCAATCAAAGCAATTGGATATGCCTCGATCCACTCTTGCATTCACTCTTACTTAAGATTTCAACTACTAATTAATTACTTTACTAGTTATTGTTGTTCCACATTGGTTTAATCACATCCATATATCTTAAAACTTCCAATAAGACGTCTAATTTATGATGCTAAATAAGTCCTCTTTCCAAATCCATCGCCACTCAAGCTGTATCTTTCACTTTCGCTTAAGATTTCAACTACTAATTAACAACTTTATTAGTTGTGTTCCACATTGGCTTGCGATAAGGATTTTGTGCTAAATATAAGATATTTGGATAAACCTCCTCCAGTTGAGCTAGCCTTTGGAGTAAAGTTAAACCCGGTCTGTTTTCTCAATATAGTATCAGAGTTTACTCTGCTTCAATGTTAGGCTACTTATAGATGTGTTTACCTATAAACTTCACGGTTCTGTGACGCCCCTTACCCGTCTACTGTATAGCCGAGCAAAAAGTGCCACATTCGGTGTCGGAGCACCCTATCTTATTTTATCATATCTAATGTAAACTTTTGATGTCATTTAAAACATGTATTCTATGTGTAGAATTTTTTTTTTTTTTTTAATATCTTATTTCTGTGGAGACCCAGACAGAGCCTCCCTTGTTTTATTAGCATTTGGCGGGTTTCTACTAATCACCTGTTAACATGTCCATATCATATTCTCTTTTATCATATCATTCACAACTATTTATGAGATCTCAAAATGAAGTATCATCTATTGCATTCATATGGAAATTCATAGATAATAAATTACAAGTTTTTATTTCAATCTCAAGTTTAATTACAAGTCCAAAATGAAATACATCATGACTAGACATAATGAACCAAAATACTAGTCTATACATGTGTCACACCCTACCCCTCTGTAAGGCATAACATGATCCCATAGTATACCTAATGAATTATCAACTCCGTCTACTGATAACCCATTAAATACACTACAAGGGATTTTAAAAACTTTTCTTACTTCTTTTACAGTGGTGAGCACTATTTACAGGTGTTAAAAACCTTTTTGAACTGAAGTGATAGAACTAACACATTTAAATTATTTAGAATTTCTGTATAAATTTTGGCAGAGTGCCGTCTGTATTTTGGATAAAACAGTTCTTCAGAAAACCTGTAAAAAGCACTTCAATATGTATTTGCAAATCTCAACTTCAACATATTTCTCAACACAACATTTTTCTCAACTCAAATCCGCAGTGATTTTTCAAAGACTGAGATACAAGAAATATAATACAAAACTATTCAAGTAAATGAAATCTCAAATTTACATTTACAATAATTTACATTTAATTACACACCAAAATATTTTACAAGAGTTTTTATACAACTGCTCAAATAATTTACATACATATTATTACATGCATACATCAAAACCTATGTACATGGGTATACCTATGATATACCTGGAGCTGATCTGAATGTATCCTCAAGAAATTTACTCACTGCTCTATGCTCTTCTTACCTGCGACAGCATACAAAGCTATCGCTGAGTGGTGAACTCAGTGGTGCACAACTATAATTTAAAACATAGTACAATATATATTGACAAAATTTACAGTAAATAATTTGAAAATCTGAATACTCATCAAATTCCACAACTCAAAATATTCATTGCCAATAATGTAAATCATTTGTATAAATGACTTGGATCACAAAATTCAATTTATCAAATCTTGACTATCCATTTAAGTAATTCCAACAAAATCAATTATACATAAACCATAATTGAAATCACAATTTCTTACCATTCAAAAGCCATTCTGTATCTCAAAAATCAAGCTGTATCTCAAAAATCATATTGTATCTCAAAAATCAATCTTTATCTCAAAACTCATTCTTTATCTCACTAACTATGCAAGACTAATCCGAAAGGGCCATATTCGATGTGATTCTAACTCCCTATGGTTGGGGAGGTCGAATCAGATTCTAACTCCCTATGGTCGGGGAGGTCGAATCATCGTGCACAGTACCATCACAATAATGAATCTTCCGCAAGGGCCATAACGATAAAATAAACTTAGATCTAACCTCAAATCAGAGGAAAATCTAAGCCTGTGCACGTACCATGGTAATCAAAACACAACTATCTCCATTGTCTTCTCAACAAATGAGAGAGACGGGTAATAACCTAGTCAAGCATCTATAGTGAGATATAAAACAATATCACAGTCCTTTTAGTGAGCATAAATCACAATATAATTCGATTCAAAGTCAATTCCAAAATCCAATAATTTTTTTATGCTCATCACAATTCAAATCATAAATTTGCATTTTTCCATGAAAATTACCATCACAATTCAAAACATGTTCTATCACAATTTTCCAAAACATAATTTATTCAATCCATAACAATGCTTAATACTTATGGAAATACCATTTCACAAAACTAAATTCATACATACTATAACAATTTCAATAATCATTGAATTAAATCCAATGCTTTGTTAAACATAATGCATATGGAAAATATGTCATTTAATCATATGAAATATTCAAAACAAAATCAGTTAAAAACTAGTTGTGCACAAACCTCTGATGACTGTCTCCTGGTCTGGACTCAGTGTTTCCTTCCCTTTCCCTGAGTCTTTGGTAACTGAGAACACACCAAGTGTTTGATTAAATCAAATTGTCTCTAACGATAATGTTCGATAATTAATTCACTGAATACCTTTATTTGCTTAATCAACCCATATATCGACCCTCGATGCGTTTTAGGTAAATTAGGTCTTAACGTTATTAATATGTCATATTCGATAGTATTTTAGGGTTGGTACGTTTTACCAAAGTCATTTCCTTGTTCAGTGTATTTTAATGCAACTTGCTGGATTCCGGGATACTAGTTTGACCTAGCCGCACGACCTAGTTCCCTCAGTTTTTGGGTTTCGGTCAAAACTACAAACTTGTAGATCTATGTCTTATTGCACGCGGGGCAAAATTTCAGGTCAATACGAGTTAAGTAGACCAAGTTATGGTCATTATACTATTGCTGGTCAAATGGCATCAATTAGGTCAATTTTAGGTCAATTTGGTCAACTCTGGTTCGGCCAGTTTTTGGACCCGAACTTGTGCAAGCTTTTTGACTTGCTTCTGGTCATTTCTGGGTTTTGGTGTCTTCATAAGACTTGTAGGTATGGGTCTTAACTATTCTTGGTCAAAATTTCAGGTCAATTGGACCTGTTTTGAGTGAGTTATGGCCTAAAAACTAACTGCTGCCCAATTGGTAAATTTTCAGGCCTTATTGCACCTTAATCCGAATTGGTCATTTTTCATGTCACCTTGCAAGCAGAATTTTGGTATGCTTTCTCAATGAAAGTTGGCACATTTTGTGCCTAGTTTCACCTCCAATTGGTCTCATACCAATTGGAGTCACACAATTCCATTTAGAGCCTAAAATACACACTGTTTTTACTAACACACTTTGCATTGCAAATTTTTGCAATTCTAATAGACATTATGCACTTTATACTTAGGTCAATTGTCCAATATCAATATACTACAACCAATATCCAGCCACAATATATGTGATCAAATATCCAGCAATTAAATCAATGTCCAAATACAAATTCAACTCAAGTAATTCTCCATCACACTCAATTGATCAAATCCATGTCTAACAACAATTTAATTGCTCAAACTTAATCCAACTAACCAAGATCAATAACATACATCTCATTGTTCTTAAATCAACATTAAATATACATGAATTTAAGGCCTTCCTAAGCACATCAAGGCTGCCCAATTTACACATATACTTCAATCTCCCATATTGACTTCCTAACCTCATTTTCAATGCACAATTTACACATACACATGGTAATTAAGCTCTTATACATTTAAGCACTTTAATCCCCACTAATTCTCATCAATTAACATCAATTACAAGTGAGAATAATCTGCTCACCTTTCCTTTCCATGGCTGCCAAAAGTTACACCCAATAATTATTCAAGTAATTCTTTCAATTTTTCAACCAAAATACTACCCACAACCTCAACACAAGTTTTAATTAAGTAAGGGAAGAAAATGGACACTTACCTCTTGTTGGAGTTTGCTAAAACCTCACCAACCATGCTTCTTTTTGCTGCCATAACACTTCCCAACCTGTGTAGACTAAATTTAATGAAGGAAATCATGTGGAAAATGGCTTGAAAATGGATGCATGGAGCTTGGTTTAGGGACATCAATGGAGGTTTCTATGGGAGAGCAATACGGCAATTGAAAAAAATGAAGAAGAAGATGAAATATTCTGCCCATTTTAGCTCTTAAGTGTCCCACATAATATTTATTTAATCCCCATAGTGCTCCACTTACATAAAATCAATTATTTTATATGTTTAATTATGTTAATTACCTAATTTGAACTCCATTTTTGCTATTTATATTAGGTACCCCTAAATTAATTTTTCATTATATTTTCCAAGTGTAATATTATTTATTTTTAATGGACATTTAGGTCAAAAGACAACTCGGGGTGTCAAATGACCACAATGCCCCTGTCGTTGCATTCGATTTTTCTCAGAATAAGGTTTTGTCCGTTTTTCGATTTCTCACTTTTCTTTGTACTAATTATTTAATTTTTCTTTGATATTTCTAATGATATTTATACTTCAATAAATATTTATTGGAGTCCTAAAAATATTTTTCAGGGTTCCCCGCAGTCCAGGGCTAGTCAACGGTCCACGCCGTGACTTCCCGGTGCGGTCACCCATCGCTAGGGTTTCCGGCTCGCTTAACTTGGTTACATTTCTTTGCTATTATTTTTCCTTTGTTTTTCTTGTATTTTCTTTTCTTGTATTTCATTATTTTATGTCTCCTCACTCATATTGAAGTGTGGTTCTCGGTATCCTAGCTGTCCGAACAACACTGGTCACCGGAGCAGTAGAACGCACTACCGAACTTAGGGGTGTTACAACATGGACCCTATCAAAATACAAAAGACTGGTAAGGTGACTCTGGACAGTGGCAGATCTGGTTAGAGCTCTGTCAGTGCACTACTGGTGGTGCTGCTGCGGCTACTGGGACTGATCTCCAGTACCTACGCGATGGAAAATCAACGCGCTAAGCATAACGCTTAGTGGTGCATAATTTATAATAACCATAATTTAACAATTGAAATAATATTTGCAAATCATAATTTCTGGGTCTTTTACATTTTTTTATTGCTCTTTGGAAACAATTAACATTATCGAGATCTTTTATGATTACTTATTGTATTTTAAGTCTTAATTAATTTTTATCAGTGCCCAAGAAACCTATAACAAATTATAAAAGCTAGATGCACAGGTTTATACTGGTTAGACAGCCATATGTTTATCCAGTATACGTCTGTCAGGCACGAAGCCAGCTGTCGGGCACGAGACCCCATGTCAGGCTTGTAAAGTCAGAAATAAAGTTAGGCACAATGGCCAATGGGTAGGCATATAGCCTGTAGAACAATCATATCATACATATATTGTCAGTTCATGTTTGCTCTGTAAGCAGTACTGCTATCTGTGGTCCCTAATTGGTATACCAATTTGTCCAAACTAAATAAATAAGTCTAGGTATACTATGGGCAATTAAACATTTTTAATTATTTTAGCATTATTCACTGTTACTATTTTCTGATACTGTTCAGTGGTACCATTAATGTCATATTAATAGGACATTAGTCTCAATTTACATATTCATATCATTTTTAATATTTAATTAGCCTTATGAGTACTTTAATCACCATGTATAGCATTTTTCCCATGAACCTTTCTTTAGGTTCATTTTGCTGTGTTATCTTTATCTAGGAATTTGACCAGGTTAGGATGTCTATTTAGTTATACTTCCTTCATAACAAATGCTCCTCTATGTTTAAACTTGAATTTTATTTTTTGAATAACTGAATTTGGGGTTATAGAACTCAAGTTATGGTCAAAATACCATAATTGGTCCCTTTGCCTTTAAGTTGTCCAGAATTTACAATTCCTGGTCAATAAAATTTGACAAGTCATTTGATCATTTTATGGTCATTTTTAGACTTAGGTTTCTTCACAAGATATATTCCTCTATGTCTTAGGGACTCCCAAGTACAATTTTATAATTTTTCAAGCTTGGTATAGTGAGTTATAGTCAATGTATTAACCTGGACTCTTAATTCTATAAAGGCAATAACCAAACTTCATGCAGTATGTTTGACCCTTTTTTTAGGGTCTTTAAACTTAGAATTTGGCAAAGGTGTCTAAATCAATGTTGTAGCCCTAGGTATCATGTTTCCAGATCATATTGGCACATCTCAAATGGAATTTCCTAGTGGGAGTTATGGCCAAATGAACACACGGGTATCAAATGGCATTCTGGGTTCAACTTAACATTTTCCAGATTTCAATTCCTAACTTTGGCTAATATTTTCCCTAGCATGCAATGGTTTTTAGAGCTTGGTCAGAATATGAAAATTATTGTGCTATGTCTTATAAAACTTTTAGCACTAGTTTCACTTAATTTGCAGCTTTGGAGACCAAGTTATGACATTTTTGCCAAAACTGGTCAAGCATACCAAAGGAACAGTATTTTGGACAATTTCTGGGTTGGCAATTTTAGTGACCCAACTTGTGCTAACAATTTGACTTGGTTAAAGGAAAAACTGGGTCAAGTGGTCTTCATGAAAAGTGTAGCCCTATGTCTAAGCTTTCCATTGATGTAAATTTTAGGTCATTTGGACTAGTATAGAGAGAGTTATGACCAAATGAACACGTCATTTTTTGGGTTTCAGTGTTTGGTCATCCGAGTTTGGGCAGAGAATTGGTCATGATTTTGGCAAAATTTGGGCATGGTGTCTACATGAAAAATGGGCTATTTTGAGTCTATTTTCACCTTCAATTGGCCTCATATCAATTGGAGTCACACATTTTCAGTTATGGGTCAATAAACCCACTGGACTCATTGAGTCCAAACCTGCAGAAAATTGAACACTCCCAATATCTCAATTCCTTCAACTTCCTTACTTCAAATTGCATGCAATACACTTCTATAAGCAACAATCTCAACTCAATAGGTCAATTTCAATATTTACACCGAGTCCTTAAGTATTTACACAAACCCTAGTTTTCAAAGTTTTAAATTTACACAAACACTACACAATCAAACACCTAAACATTTTAACTCATCACACATTCTCATGGAACCATTTTTCATCACTTAAAGGCAACAAACTTCAAGTTCCATGGCTGCCAAAAATTCAAGGGTTCTTTCCTCAAGATTTTCTTTTTATTTCATGCACATTTTCACTTGATTTAGCATGATATTCTTGCTTAAAGAAAAGATTAAAAGTTTAAAGCACTAACCTCTTTGGTGTCTTGCAAAACTTCAATTTTTCTTGTTTCTTTTTTGTATCTATATCTTCCTTAGGGTGTGGGGAGTATTTTTTGTGAAGTGGGCTATGGGTTTTGGAATGTGGAAGCTTGGGAAATCAAGCTTTGAAGCTTGACAACAATGGAGGAAATGGGGAGGAGGTGTGATAGCTCCAAGGGCAAAGAGAGAGAAAAAGTGGAGGTGGAAGATGGAAGTGGGTGGGAGCTTGTCTTGTAGTGTGTATTTATATATTCTATTTTTGTGTACTCTATTTTTTTTTTAAAATTTCCCTAAGCTATTTTCTTTTCTTTTCTTTTCCTTTCTTTTCTTTTCTTTTCTCTTCTCATTTTCCTAATTTATTTCATAAATTTTAATTTATGTAAATTATTTTATTCTCTAAATTTTAATTTGACATTTAGGTCAAAATTCACCTCTAGGGGTGAAATGACCAAAATGCCCTTCATAATGCACATCGGGTCATTTTTATTATTTTATACCAATGAATAAATTCTCTAAATTTTTCCTATATTTTCTTTACATTTATTTCTTCAATTTATGCCTCCTCACTATAGTGTAGGTATAGTTCCAGACATTTTGACTGTCCGAACAGACATTAGTAGTCAGAACAGTAAAATGTACGGACTACCTATAGTGAGGGTATTACAGGTTCAGATGTTCATGTTTAAGCACGAAGGGAGTATGTTGTCCCACATTGATTTGGGATAAGGACGTTATGCTAAATATAAGACTTAGTAAATCTCTTTTCTTTTTTTATGCAAAAAGAAAATTTATTAAAGAAAAAAAAGAAGAAACAAGAAGGGAAAAACCAAAGAGAGATTGCCCAGAAACAATAGACTCAACCCCATACACCCAACTTACAATCTAAATCTTTTGTTGATGAAAAAACTCCTCCAATAAACAAGGAGAGTAAGAGAAATAAACATTAGTTTAACCTAAATCTCTTCTCTTAAGGCAACTTTCAGAGTGTAGTTAGGCCTAATCCATTTTTTCAACAATTACCACAAACTTTCTCATCATGCGAGCATGTTACATCTTGATTTTATTTTAAAAAAAAGTCCATTTTAATTCCTCAAATTTTTAGTTTGTGGTCTCTAGGTTAGGATAATTATATAAAGATTAAAATATATTAATTTTACTAGTGAGGATTGGCTTATTCGATAAAACTCAATCAAAGTTTTATTATATAATTTGAGAATTCAAGTTTTATCAATTATTGTTATGGGTGGATGATTTATAAACTGTACTATAATTTTTTAATAAAATTGGTAGTATATCCTAATCTGCTTCTCCTCACTTAAACTTTATATATATATATATATATATATATATGATTGGAAAAAAATTATGTAATATTAAATTAAAATTTTGAGATTATCCTATAAAGATTTGGTTTTTTTTTTTTTTTTTTTTTTTTTTTTTTAGCAGCAGCAAAAAGGGGCTTTACTTTTGATATCAGATGAATGTGAAGGCATCAGATGTTCTTATTGGGAAAAAATGATTCATAAAGACAGGGTCATAGTGTAAGGTATATATTGAACGCATACTATATATGCACGATTGTGATCATCATTTAATAATAATAATAATAATAATAATAATAATAATAATAATAATAATAATAATTGTTACTATTATTATTATTATTATTATTAAGAGGTAAAATTAACATATTTTAGTTACAAATTATTTATAATTTTATAAAGTTTAATATTTTGAAATACTATAAATTTAAAAATTTTGCATATTTAATGAACTCTTTAATTATTAATTAATTAAATGATAATTCGATATGACAAATCAAATATTGAATAATAGTTACTTGTCAAAAAAATAATCATAGTGCATGATATATAAACTAAATATTAATTTTTGCAAAATATAAAAATTGAATTAGTTATTTTAAACTAATTTGTCTTCATTTTTAAATGTGTACTACATGACTTGCTCAGGGACTAAAGAAAAATTTTTACATCTTATAATTGGCTACTCAAAATTTATAAAAAGTTATTTCTCTATAAAAATTTATAAAATTTACCTCCTCAAAAAACTATAACAATAATTGAAAAAATTAATTGAAAGTAAAATAAAAAATTTATTTCATTCTTTTACTCTTTCAATCTCATCTTAAAATCGAAAATCGAAATTAAATATTCAATAATAATAACATCAAATTTTTTTTTCTTTCACAATATTATCTTAGTAAAACTATTTTTCAAAAAATATAAAAAAAATGTAAAAACTTAGTTATTACTTCTATAAAACATTTAAAGCAAGTAACCTTTACGTGCCTCTTTCTCTCTCCTTTGCATACAGCTAAAAATTAGAGTAAATTGACCCAATAGCAACATATAATTAGCCCAATTTTTATGCTGCATGCTTAATTAACTTTGCTTTCAATTTCAAAGGTAAAATTAAAAGACTTTGAATTTGTCACGAGAGAATAGAGCTTTTCCAATTTGTCACAACAAAATATAATTTTAATTAGGTTTTAGGAAAGTGCACTGCACAATGGAAAATAGCTTCTATAAATACCAAGCTTTGCTTATAGAAGAAAGATGTAACAAATGACCCATCAAGCTTCCCATTTAAACTATTAAAAAGCTTTTCATGGCTCTTAAGGCCATGAAAGAAAACTCTTCTTCTTCTTCTTCTTCTTCTCAACAATGGAAATTTGATGTTTTTCTTAGCTTTAGGGGTGAAGATACCCGTAAGAATTTTATCAGTCATTTGTGTGAAGAGTTTCGTCAAAAAGGAATCATAATATTCAAGGATGATAGAGAACTTGAGAAAGGGGAAACTATTTCTCAAGAACTCCTAAAAGCAATTGAAAGCTCCAAAATTTCTCTTGTCATCTTTTCAAAAAATTATGCTTCTTCAACATGGTGTTTGGATGAACTCGTAAAAATTTTAGAATGCAAGAACTCTGGCAACCAAATAGTTTTGCCCATTTTCTATGATGTGAATCCATCAGAAGCTCGAAAACAGAATGGGAGTTTTGAAAATGACTTTGAACATTATCAGCAGAACGACGAGAGGGTGCAACGGTGGAGACTTGCTATGACTCAAGTGGCCAATCTTTCTGGATGGAATTTGCAAGACAGGTCAGAATGTGTCCCTCACTAAACTCATGCTTTTCAGTTTTTCCCATATTTCTGAAACCCGGTCCAGAGATGGATATATCTAGAGGCCAGGGGGCATTGGCTGCTGAAATTTTAAAATTTTTTAGGGTATAGTAGTAGTTTTTCAAAAAATTAATTTTTTTATTACTCTTATCAAATTTTGATGGGGCACTGAATCACTCGATTATTTTAAAAGTTTTAATGGATTCATTACTAATTTTATAAAAAAAAAAACCAATTTTTTTATTACTGTATTGAAATAATTATATAAAAAGAGTGAAATACAAACCCTCTTGTAAAAAAAAAAAAATTCAAACCATCATTGCCTCTTAACTTTTTTTTTTCTTTATTAATTCTATCATCATCAATTTCTATTCTTTGAAATTTAAATTATTTGACAAGATCATCAAAGGAAAGTCTAGTATAATTCTCTCATCATTCTTTTCATCAATTTAAAATGGTTTTTTTCTCATTATCTCATTATTATTGTTGGAATCTTTCCCTTGTCGAAATTTCTTCATAGTCATTTTATATATATATTTCATACTATTAGATTTTTAATCTATAATTTGAATTGAATTTGTTTTTCATTAATGTTTTGAAAAAATTTAATTTGAAGTAAATTGAACAAGTTTTTTAATTTTAAGTCAATATATTTTAAATTCAGTAATTTATAATATTAAATATTCATAGTATTTTTAAATTAACAGTAATTCTATTTAATCTTTACCAAGTCAATTTTATTCAAAAATTAAACTTTATTTTTGTTGCCATATTCATTGAATGTTTTTGTTTTGATAGCATGAAAAGATTCTATTTGTGATGCCCCTTACCCGTCTATTGTATAACTAAGCAAGAAGTGTCACATACGGTGCCGGAGCACCCTATCTTATTTTATCATATCTATTGTAAACTTTTGATGTCATTTAAAATATGTATTCTATGTGTAGAATTTCTTTTTTTTTTTTTATATCTTATATCTGTGGAGACCTGGACAGAGCCTCCCCTGTTTTATTAGCATCTGGCGGGTTTCCACTAATCACCTGTTAATATGTCCATATTCATTTTACACATTTCTATATCATATTCTATTGTATCATATCATTTACAATTATTTATGAGATCTAAAAATGAAGTATCATCTATTGCATTCATATAGATATTCATAGATAATAAATTACAAGTTTTCATTTCAATATCAAAGTTTAATTACAAGTCCAAAATGAAATACATCATGACTAGACATAATGAACCAAAATACTAGTCTATACATGGGCCCTACCAAAATACAAAAGACCGGTGAGGTGACTCTGGACAATGGCAGATCTGGTCAGAGCTCTGTCAGTGCACTACTGGTGTTGCTGCTGCTGCGGCTGCTGGGACTGATCTCCAGTACCTACGCGATGGAAAACCAACGCGCTAAGCATAACGCTTAGTGCTGCATAATTTATAATAACAATAATTTAAAATTTTAAATAATAATGGTAAATTCATAATTTCTGTGTCTTTTATATTTTTATTGCACTTTGGGAACAATTTAATTTATTAGGATCTTTTCTGTTTACTTATTGTATATTCAATCTTAATTAATCATTTTCAATGCCCAAGAAACCTATAATAAATTATAAAAGCTGGATGTACGGGTGTATATTGGTTAGACAGCTATATGTCTGTCCAATATACGTCTGTCAGGCACGAGGTGAGCTATCGGGCACGAGACCCACTGTCAGACTTGTAAAGCCAGAAATAAAGTAGGTACAATGGCCAGTAAGTAGGCATATACCCTGTAGAACAATCATACCAGACATATATTGTCAGTTCATGATTTTCTCGGTAGGCAGTACTGCTATCTGTAGTCCCTAATTGGTATACCAATTTATCCAAACTAAATAAATAAGTCTAGGTATACTATGGGCAATTAAACATTTTTAATTATTTTAGCACTATTCACTATTACTATTTTCTAGTACTGTTCATTGGTATCATTAATTTCATATTAATAGAACATTAGTCCCAATTTACATATTCATATCATTTTTAATATTTAATTATCCTTATGAGTATTTTAATTATCATATATAGCATTTTTCCCATGAACCTTTCTTTAGGTTCATTTTGATGTGTTATTTTTATCTGGGAATTTGACTAGGTTAAGATGTCTATTTGGTCACACTTCCTTCATAATAAATGCTCCTCTATGTTTAAACTTGAATTTTAGTTTTTGAATCACTGAATTTGGGGTTATAGAACTCAAGTTATGGTCAAAATACCATAACTGGTCCTTTGCCTCTAAGCTATCCAAAATTTACAATTTTTGGTCAATAAATTTTGACCAGTCATTTGATCATTTTATGGTCATTTTTAGACTTAGGTTCCTTCACAAGATATGTTCCTCTATGTCTTAGGGACTCCCACGTACAATTTCATAATTTTCCAAGCTTGGTATAGTGAGTTATAGTTAATGTATTAACCTAGACTCTCAGTCCTATAAGGGCAATAACCAACTTCAGGGCAGTAAGTGTGACCTTCTTTTTAGGGTCTTTACACTTAGAATTTAATAAAGGTGTCTAAATCAATGTTTTAGCCCTAAGTATCATGTTTCCAGATCATATTGGCACATCTCAAATGGAATTTCCTAGTGGGAGTTATGACCAAATGAACACACGGGTATCAAATGGCATTCTAGGTTCAACTTAACATTTTCCAGATTTCAATTCCTAACTTTGGCTAATATTTTCCCTAGGATACAATGGTTTCTAGAGCTTGGTCAAAACATAAAAATTGTTGTGCTATGTCTTATAAAACTTTTAGCACTAGTTTCACTCAATTTGAAGCTTTGAAGACCAAGTTATGGCATTTTCGCCAAAACTGGTCAAGCATACCAAAGGAACAGTATTTTGGACAATTTATGGGTTAGCAATTTTAGTGACCCAAATTGTGCTAACAATTTGAATTGGTTAATGGCAAAACTGGGTTAAATAGTCTTCATGAAAAGTGTAGTCCTATATCTAAGCTTTCCAATAATGTAAATTTTAGGTCATTTGGACCAGTATAGAGAGAGTTATGACCAAATCAACATGTACTATTCATTTGGTCATTTTTTGGGTTGGCAGTTTTAGTAACCCAATTTTTGCTAACAATTTGAATTCGTTAAAGGCAAAACTGGGTCAAGTAGCCTTCATGAAAAGTGTAGCCCTATGTTTAAGCTTTCTATTGATGTAAATTTTAGGTCATTTGGAGTAGTATAAAAAGAGTTATGACCAAATGAACACGTACTGTTCATTTGGTCATTTTCTGGGTTAGCAGTGTTTGGTCATCCGGGTTTGGGCAGAGAATTGGTCATGATTTTAGCAAAATTTGGGTATGGTGTCTGCATGAAAAATGGGCTATTTTGAGTCTATTTGCACCTCCAATTATTGGAGTCACACATTTTCAGTTATGGGTCAATAAACCCACTGGACTCATTTAGTCCAAACCTGCAGAAAATTGAACACTCCCAATATCTCAATTCCTTCAAGTTCCTTACTTTAATTTGCATGCAATAGACTTCTATAAGTAATAATCTCAACTCAATAGGTTAATTTCAACATTTACACAAAGTCCTCAAGCATTTACACAAACCCTGGTTTTCAAAGTTTTAAATTTTCACAAACGCTACACAATCAAACACCTAAACATTTCAACTCATCACACATTCTCATGGAACCATTTTTCATCACTTAAAAGTAACAAACTTCAAGTTCCATGGCTGCCAAAAATTCAAGGGTTCTTTCCTCAAGATTTTCTTTTTGTTTTAATGATATTTATTCTTGGCTAAACATGCTTTTCATGTTTAATAAAGAGAAGAAGAGGGATTAGTGCACTAACCTTACTTGAGCTTCCCTAACTTCAATTTTCTTGCTTCCAATGGGTGTCTATAGCTTCCTTAGGGTGTAGGGAGTATTTTTTGTGAAGTGGGCTATGGGTTTTGGTGTGTGGAAGCTTGGAAAATCAAGCTTGGAAGCTTGATAACAATGGAGGAAATGGAGAGACAATGGTGCTAGCCATGTAGAGGAAGAGAGAGAGAGAAAGAGTGGAGAATAAGATGGAGTTGGTGGCTTTTGTCTTCTAATGGGTATATATATATATACTCTATTGTGTACTTTAAATTTTAAAATTTGCATAAGCTTTTTTTTTTCTTTTTTTTTCTTTTCCTTTCTTTTCTTTTCTTTTCTCTTCTCATTTTTCAAATTCAAATTCATAAATTTAATTTATGTTAATTATTTTATTTCCTAATTTTAATTTGACATTTAGGTCAAAATTCACCCACTAGGGTGAAATGACTAAAATGCCCTTCATAGTGCTCATCGGGTTATTTTTATTATTTTATACCAATTAATAAATTCTCTAAATTTTATTTTATTTTCTCTAAATTTTTTTTAACATCTTTAATGTCATTTTTACCTAGATAAACCTTAAATTTGGTCCCAAAATTATTTCCTATATTTATTAAATTTTCTTAACATTTATTCCATCAATTTATGCCTCTTCACTATAGTTTAAGTGTAGTTCCAGACATTCTGACTGTCCGAATAGATATTAGTCATCGGAGCAGTAAAATGTACGGACTACCTATGGTGAGGGCGTTACACTATTAGTCAACCATTGCAGAATTATCATCATCAGTAAATCAACTTGTTCAATCAGCACCTATTTTAATTGAACACCTAAGTTAAATTTTTACATCTGTCATTGAATGAGTCTATGGAAAGTCTAGTTCACCCTTTAAAATCAGAAATGAAAAATTCAATCAAAAGTTGTGAAATCCAGTCAAATCGATGGATCACACAAGTTAATTGTTTTTTTTTTTTGTTCAAATCGATGTAATTTAGTACATAGCAAAAAATATAAAATGTTCATATTTTATTTTTTTTTGACGTTGTAAATGCAATAGTGATATTTATTTTCTTTCTTTCCCTCTCCTTCTTTCTTTCCCTCTCTTTCTCTCTTTTTCTCTCCTTTCTTTTTCTTCCTTTTTCTCCCATTCGATGTGCCATTCTACTCATTGCTGATAAACCATTGCCGTTCATCTTGTTGGCATCTCATCCCATTGCCATTGATTCTCAACTTAGAATGACACTTCATCACCATTTAGGCTATAGCTTCGACCATTGGTTCTCCCACTCGACCCACCTTATTCCACTGTTGTGCGATTCTCTCTTCACTAGTTTCATCGACTCACTCTTCACCATAGCATTCTTTTTGCCATTAAGTTTCTTCCATGGTCCTCTTAGCCGTTGATGGTACCATCTTAACATTGGCCACCAATTCATAACTTTCGATCACTAGTTCATGGCACTTGTGTTCTTATTTCTCTTGATTTCAGGTAGATTGAAAATTTTCATCACTTTTTTGATGTAATCTTATCATGTAACATTGGATAATTTTGAATGGGTTTTGTTGACTATTCCTAGATTTGAGAATTTTGTAGTTACCTGCAATATATTGGTTAGTATTTATAGTATATTAGTCGGTACCTGCAATATATTGGTTAGTATTTATAGTATATTAGTCGGTACCTGCAATATATTGGCCGATACCTGCAAATTGTCTATATCTTGTTAAGAATAAGTATTCGGTCGGTACCTATATTTCTTGCTTGACTATTGTTGTTTGGGAATGCTCATTATGTCACTTCTATTTGTAGAGATGGCATCAGACCCTCTTTTGGTTTGTAGGTACTGGCTGGTACTCAGGTACCTGCGCAGGTACCTGAGTACCTACTTGCCACCTTGTAGGTATCTGTAGCTCTGCAGGTACTAGCTTCCTTGCTACAGTAACTTGACATTTGCATTTAAGTACTAGCACTTGGTGTAATTACTTCTATCACTTTTGTACCTGCTGGATGAATCTTGCTCTATTTTGTATTATGTAACACCTTAGGCAAATCCCACATCGACAAAACACTGGAGAGATGTTGGGTTTATAAGTTGGTGGTTCGTAACTCCTAGTGACGCGTTTTAAAACCGTGAGGGCTTCGGCCCAGAGCGGACAATATCACTAGTGGGACGGGCTATTATATTTGTGGTATCAGAGCTGCTCCGCGTGCAACCTTGAACGATGGTGGGGCAAACCTCAGCGAGGACGCTGAGTCCCATAAGGGGGGTGGATTGTAACACCCTAGGCAAATCCCACATCGACAAAACACGGGAGAGATGCTGGGTTCATAAGTTGACAGTTCGTAACCCCTATTGACGCGTTTTAAAACCGTGAGGGCTTCGGCCCAGAGCGGACAATATCACTAGTGGGACGAGCCATTACATTTGTGGTATCAGAGTCGCTCCGCGTGCAACCCTGAACGATGGTGGGACAAACCTCAGCGAGGACGCTGAGTCCCATAAGGGGGGTGGATTGTAACACCTTAAGCAAATCCCACATCGACAAAACACGGGAGAGATGCTGGGTTTATAAGTTGGTGGTTCGTAACTCCTAGTGACGCGTTTTAAAACCGTGAGGGCTTCGGCCCAGAGCGGACAATATCACTAGTGGGACAGGCCATTACATTTGACTAAATGTGACGCCCCTTACCTGTCTACCGTATAGCCGAGCAAGAAGTGCCACATTCGGTGCCGGAGCACCCTATCTTGTTTTATCATATCTATTGTAAACTTTTGATGTCATTTAAAACATGTATTCTATGTGTAGAGTTTTTTTTTTTTTATATACCTTATTTCTGTGGAGACTCGGACAGATCCTCCTCTGTTTTATTAGCATCTGGCGGGTTCTACTATCACGTGTTAACATATTCATATTCATTTCACACATTTCCATATCATATTCTCTTGTATCATATCATTTACAATTATTTATGAGATCTAGAAATGAAGTATCATCTATTGCATTCATATAGAAATTCATAGATAATAAATTACAAGTTTTCATTTCAATCTTAAAGTTTAATTACAGGTCCAAAATGAAATACATTATGACTAAACATAATGAACCAAAATACTAGTCTATACATGGGCCCTACCAAAATACAAAAGACCGGTGAGGTGACTATGATCGGTGGCAGATCTGGTCGGAAATCTGTCCGAATACTATTGTGGCAGCTGCTGATCTTCAGTACCTACGCGATGGAAAACCAACGCGCTAAGCATAACGCTTAGTGGTGCATAATTTATAATAACAATAATTAAACAATTGAATTAATATTTTCAAATCATAAATTCTGGGTCTTTTATATTTTTAATTTTTTTTTATTACACTTTGGAAACAATTAAAATTATTGGGATCTTTCCTGTTTACTTATTGTATATCCAGTATTAATTAATTATTATCAATGCCCAAGAAATCTATAACAAATTATAAAAGCTGGATACACGGGAGTATATGGGTTAGACAGCCATATGTCTACCCTGTATACATCTGTCAAGCACGAGGCCAGCTGTCGGGCACGAGACCCGCTGTCAGGCTTGTAAAGCCAGAAATAAAGTAGGCACAATGGCCAGTAAGTAGGCATATAGCCTATAGAACAATCATACCAGACATATATTGTCAGTTCATGATTTTCTCGGTAGGCAGTACTGCTATCTATAGTCCCTAATTGGTATACCAATTTATCCAACTAAATAAATAAGTCTAGGTATACTATGGGCAATTAAATATTTTTAATTAATTTAGCACTATTTACTGTTACTATTTTTTTTAGTGCTGTTCATTGGTACTATTAATTTCATATTAATAGGACATTAGTCCCAATTTACATATTCATATCATTTTTAGTATTTAATTATCCTTATTAGTATTTTAATTTTCATATATAGCATTTTTCCCATGAACCTTTCTTTAGGTTCATGTTGATGTGTTATATTTATCTAGGAATTTGACTAGGTTGGGATGTCTATTTAATCACAATTCCTTCATAACAATTGCTCCTCTATGTTTAAACTTGAATTTCAGTTTTTGAATCACTGAATTTGGGGTTATAGAACTCAAGTTATGGTCAAAATACCATAACTGGTCCGTTTGCCTCTAAGCTGTCCAGAATTTACAATTTCTGGTCAATAAACTTTAACCAGTCATTTGATCATTTTATTGTTATTTTTAGACTTAGGTTCCTTCACAAGATATGTTCCTCTATGTCTTAGGGAGTCCCAGGTACAATTTCATAAATTTTCATGCTTGGTATAGTGAGTTATAGTCAATGTATTATCCTGGACTCTTAGTCCTATAAGGGCAATAACCAACTTCAGGGCAGTATGTTTGACCCTCTTTTTAGGGTCTTTACACTTAGAATTTGGCAAAGGTGTCTAATCAATGTTGTAGCCCTAAGTGTCATGTTTCCAGATCATATTGGACATCTCAAATGGAATTTCCTAGTGGGAGTTATGGCCAAATGAACACACAGGTATCAAATGGCATTCTGGGTTCAACTTAACATTTTCTATATTTCAATTCCTAATTTTGGCTAATATTTTCCCTAGGATGCAATGGTTTCTAGAGCTTGGTCAAAACATAAAAATTGTTGTGCTATGTCTTATAAAACTTTTGGCACTAGTTTCACTCAATTTGAAGCTTTGGAGACCAAGTTATGGCATTTTTGCCAAAACTGGTCAAGCATACCAAAGGAACAGTTTTTTGGACAATTTCCGGGTTGGCAGTTTTAGTGACTCAACTTGTGCTAACAATTTGAATTGGTTAAAGGCAAAACTGGGTTAAGTGGTCTTCATGAAAAGTGTAGCCCTATGTCTAAACTTTCCATAGGTAAAATTTTAGGTCATTTGGACAATATAGAGAGAGTTATGACCAAATGAACACGTACTGTTCATTTGGTCATTTTCTGGGTTGGCAGTTTCAGTGACCCAACTTGTGCTAACAATTTGAATTTGTTAAAGGCAAAACTGGGTTAAGTGGTCTTCATGAAAAGTGTAGCCCTATGTCTAAACTTTCCATGGGTAAAATTTTAGGTCATTTTGACCGGTATAGAGATAGAGTTATGACCAAATGAACACGTACTGTTCATTTGGTCATTTTCTGGGTTGGGTGCAGGGAAATCCAAATTTGAGCAGTATTTAGGTCAAGTTTTGGACAGAATTTGGGCATGGTTTCTTCATGGAAAATGGGCTATTTTGGGTCTAGTTTCACCTCCAGTTGGCCTCATACCAATTGGGGTCACACAATTTCATTTATGGCCTAAAATGTACACTGCCCTCAACAAACACAACCTGCAGAAAATTGACACTTCCAAAACTTAATCTCCTCCAACTTCCTTACTTCAATTTGCATGCAATACACTTTTATAAGCAATAATCTCATCCCAATTAGGTCAAATTTCAAGCATTTACACAAAATCTCCATGTCATGTACACAAACCCTAATTTCCAAGTTTCAAACTCAATCAATTCAATCCCTTTTCACTTCTCATACATATAATCATATCAATCATCATCTCTAAACTCATTTACATTATTTGAACACAATAAAGCCCAACACATTTCATGGCTGCCAAAATTTGGGGACATCATGGGTTCATGAATTTCTTGTTAATTTCTTGAAATTTCCACTTATCTCAAGTCACTTTCAAGTATTAAAGAAGAAGGAAGGGAGAAAAGCACTAACCTCTTGTGACCCAACTTGGAAATTTTCCCAAAACTTCAACTTTCCTTCTTCCTATGGGTACCTAGAGCTTCCTTATGATGTGGGCTAAATTTTTAATGAAGGGGACTATGGGTTTTGGGGAGTGAAAGCTTGGGAAATCAAGCTTTAAGCTTGATAACAATGGTGGGGAGGGAGGGACTAAGGGAGACGGCAAGGAGAGAGAGAGAAGAGGAAGAAGAAGATGGTTGGTGTGGTTTTGTCTCTTGTGGGTATTTATATATATATACATTTATGTATACTTTATTGTTTTTAAATTTCATAAATTTATTTCCTTTCATTTCTTTTCTTTCCTTTCTTTTCTTTTCTTTCCTTTTCTTTTCTTTTCTTTTCTTCTTCTTTCTCTTCTCATTTTTCAATTTCAAATTCATAAAATTAATTTATGTTAATTATTCTATTTCCAAATTTTAATTTCACATTTAAGTCAAAATTCACCTCTAGGGGTGAAATGACCAAAATGCCTTTCATGGTGCTCATCGGATTATTTTTATTTTTTTATACCAATTAATAAATTCTCTAAATTTTATTTTATTTCTCAAAATTTTTCCTATATTTTTTTAATATTTATTTCATTAATTTATGCCTCCTCACTATAGTTTAAGTGTAGTTCCAAACATCCTGATTGTCCGAACAGACATTAGTCGTCGGAACAGTAAAATGTACGGACTACCTACGGTGAGGGCGTTACAATTATGTGCTTCCCCTGTAGCTTGTGTTGACTGTTGTGTTGGAAATTAGCTAAATATTGAAAAGCCAATTTTCTATATGTTTGTATTGCAAAGGGGACTCTGTCAAAATCTTTGCTGACTAGGTACCTTTATTGACCCATAGGTGTCTCTATAGGTGTAGATACCTCTACAACTACCTAGAACCTGATACCTTTACAGGTACTTCTGTAGGTGCTTAGCCTTTATGTGCTCTTATTAAGGTTCCTATAAGTACCTGTAAGTGTTCAAACGACACTTGATGGATTTTTTCTACTCACTTTTTCTTTCTATATGCAATTGAAACTGTAACACCCTCATAATAGGTAGTTCTGTACAATCTACTATTCCAGCAATTGATATCTGTCCGGACAGTTTGGATATTCAGAACCATAATTAAGTCACCTAGAAAAGCCATAAATAAAAATAAATAGCAATTACATGAAGGTAAAAAGGAAATAAAGAAAACAAAGCATAATGGGTTAAATGAGCCGAGGCCACAGCGATGGGTGACCGAATCGGAAAGTGACTGCGAGCTCAGTCGCTACCCTGATTTCGTGTGGGACCCTATGGCACCTCAGGCCTAAGGAAAATTGTGAAGCTAATAGTAGTGTGAAAATCACAGAAAAGAATAGAGAACCAGTTCGAAAAATTAAATCAGAGTTCAGGAAGTAACCTAGTGCTATTGAAAAAACGGATCAGACCGATAAGGGGCAAAATGATCAATTCACTCTTAGAGGTGACTCTTGGCCTAAATGTCCATTAAAATGTAAGAAATTAAAATTATAAAAAAAATAATTAAAAACATAAGAGGTATATGGAAGGAAAGGAAAAAGGAAAAGAAGAAAGAAAAAAATAAAACAAAATGGAATTTAATTAGAATTATTACATGTGCATGATGCAATTAAAAATGTCTTAGCCAATCACCATTAAACAAGCATTCATAACACAATTAAAAAGGGATAAAAGTAAACCAAAAAACCATTTCATCTTCTTCCTCATTAGCTTGGCCGAACCATCTTCAAAGACTCTCCACCATTGATGAAGCTTGTAAGCTTCATTTTCTCCCTTATCTCACCCCAAAACTCCTAGTTGTCTTTACTAAAATTTCACCCTACACCTTGAGCAAGCTTTAGGTAGCAGAAAATTGAAGAGAGATTGAAGTTTTAACAAGTCAACGGTTACCCAATTCAAGGCTAGTGCATGTTAATTACTTAATCTTGTTTATTTCATGAAATTTAGTTTGAATATGAACAAATAATTAAGAAATTAAGATAAATCATGTGTGAAATTGAGAATGGAATTTTGGCTAGCTTTATTGGAGTGGTAGTTGATGGTTTTGATAGATTTAAAATGACTTAGAAATGGTGGTGATGTGTAGACATAATTTTGAAATGGATTAGTATGCCTAATTGACATGTGTTGTGTGAACCTTGAATTGGAGCCAGGGTTTTGAATTAAAAATTGGGGATTTGTTCAATTGTTGTGGAATTGATGATGTTAAGGTCAATTAGTGACCTTTTGGCATGGCTGGACCCTAAAATGGTGTTGATTATGGAATTGGATTGTGAATTTGATAGGCTGCCATTGTGCTGAAATTTCTAGACCTTGAGTCTAGTGGGTTTGGACAACTATAAGTTGACTTGTGTTACTCCAATTGGTATGAGGCCAATTGGAGATGAAACTAGGGTCATAATGCAACATTTTTCATGCAGAAACCTTGCCCAAAAACTGACCCTAAGTTGACCTAAAATTAGCTTGAATCTGGATCTGGTACCCTGTTACTGGGCAAAATTGACCAAATGAACAGTACATGTTCAAATGGTCATAACTTTGTATAGAGAGGTCCAAATGACCTGATTCTTGTGGCCATGGAAGCTTAGACATATTAGAACAACTTTCATGAAGAACACAAACCCAAATTCTGACCATAACACATTCAAATTATTAACCAAATTTGACTCACCAAAACTGCCAGAACCAAAAATTGGCCTAAAATTCTGGAATTGACCAATCCAGCTAGTTATGGTTAAAGTGCTATAACTTGAGCTACAAAACTCCAAATGTAGTGATTAAAAAGGAAAATTAAAGTAGACACATTAAGGAAAAACTTTGATGAAGAAATTTTAACCAAATTTCCATTGTAGATTGGTCTAATGGAACAGTAAACTTTGAAGACAAAAACTGAAATTTTGGAATTTCTCTTAGGAAGCTTTGAATTTCAATTGGCAACCAATGCCAACAAATCTGTGACCCAAAATGTGGTATGACCATGTGTTTAGAAATAATATACCTATTAATTATGAAAAAGTCAACATTTTACATAAATAGTAACCACCATAGCCATAAATACAAAGAACCCAACCTTAGGAGATTTTATAAATAAAATTAAATATGCAAAATTTAATTTTTAGATTAATTATTAGAAATGGTTTGGATGGGTATTGAAACACTTTAAAATTATGTGTTTCAGTTGGAAAGGAGCCATCCAAGGAAGGAGGAAAATTTGGATTAGGTCAAGACAACCAAAAAGGTTTGTGCACAACTAGTCCTTAATTAATAAGTGTTTTACATATTTCAATTGATTAAATGATTCTATTGTTTTCATGTATTATGTTTATCAAATTTTGATTTTATCTCAACAATTATTCAATATTGTTATGGTGTGAATGAAATTGGTTTTGGGAAATTGTGATTGAAATGGGGTTTGCATGAAAAATGAAAAATATTGCTTACTAAGATTGGCTTGGAAATGATTTGTATTATGATTATATGCTCACAAAAAGGGTAATGAATTTTCTGATGTTATTTTATATCTCACTACTAATGCTCGATATGGTTATTACCCGTCCCTCATTTTTTGAGGAGACAATGGTATTAGTTTTATTTTGAATACCATGGTACGTGCACATTGATGATTTGATCTTCCTCATATAAGAGGTTAGATCTAAGTTGAAGATGGCCCCTCTCAGAATTTAATTTATTATGGTGTAATGGATAGAATGTGCATGATTCGATCTCCCCTACCATAGGGAGTGAGAATAACTTCGAAGATGGTCCTTACGGATTAGTCTTGCATTAAGTCAGTGAGAATAAGAATAGATTTGAAAGTGAGCAACCTTGCTTCTAAAATGATATCTTTGGTTTATATTTTTATACTTTCCTTTTTCATGAAATTGAATGTTTATTTTCATAATTTAATGTGAATATTTCAAATGTGCATTTATGATTTGGTAAATCTTAATTATTGATCAATATCATTCAAATAAATGATTTACACTATTGAAAACATTGACTTTGATTCTATGTATCATGAAGAAATTGGATATTTCCAATCTCTTTGTTATGATTTTGTCTAAGTATAGTATAATAAATTTTAAATTATTAGTTGTGCACCACTGAGTTCACTGCTCAACGACAACTTTGTATGTTATCGCAGGTAAAAGGAAGGATAGAGCAGCTGAGTGAAATCACTTGAAGCTGTGTCTGGAAGACGTGTTGAGATTAATTTTAGGTATATTATAGGTATACCTCTAGACATTAGATTTTGATGTAATTATGTAACTATTTATATATAAATACGTTCAAGCAGTTATACAAAAACTCTTGTAATATTATTTTGAAATGTACTCAAATGCAATTATTATAATATTAATATGAGATTTTATTTACTTTATATATTTTTGTAAAATTAATTTTATCACCCCAATGAATGTAATATTTAAATTGTTCCTGAAACTTGTAGATAATGAATCATTTTCTTATGATGAGTTTTAGTGGGAATGGAATGAAACAAATTGAGTTGATTGCTTGAAACGAATTGTGAAATTAACGAGATTGGACTGGAATATTTCTGTATGAAATTTCTCTTTTAGGTAAATTGAAGAACTGTTTTTACCTAATTTTAGCAGCAACCACGAGGATTTTCCGCAAAATTTTAAAAATACCTAATTACTCCTAAATAAGTTTTATGATAAATACTTGAATTGAGACTACTTAAGATAAATTTTTATCACCACGCTAAATTTTAAAAATGCATTTGTTTTGTCAAAATCCCTTGTAGTATATTTAATAGATTATCGGTAAGCAAAATTCGGTAATTTATTAGGTATACTACGAGATCATATCATACCTTACAGAGGGGTAGGGTGTGACAGAAACTCTATGCCACTGTTAGATTTCATATCAAACTTTATCATTTTTGACAAAAAAAGTGGAAAAAGAAGTTAGGTTGTGCTTAAATTCATAGATTTAGATTTAAATTTTGGATTTCAAATATTGGATCTGAAATTTAAAATTTGAAATTTATAAATTTGAAAATATATTGTTTGGATGAAATACTGAATTTTAATTTTTAAATTTAAAATGGGAGTATTCAATAAAAAAAAAGAACCCCTCTTATTAAAGTGAATTAGAATTTCAAATAACATAGCATGGTTGATGTTGTTCTTTCAAACTTTAACCTTTTGAGTCCTTATATTTATTTGTCCAATATTCACTTTTGTCAATGCCTATGGGTTTTTTCCACTCGTTTTCCCTTTGATATGCAATTCAAACTCAGAGCCACTATTAGATTTCAAATCAAAATTTATCATTTGTCAACAAAGGTGGAAAAAGAAGCAAGCTTATTTTATTCTATATTATTCTTAAGGATTCAACAAAGGGAATACTAGTACTGATATTCATTTATCCAATCAAACCACATTTAGGTTACGTTTGATAAAGCGTAACGTAATCTAATATAATCAATTATATAATAAAATTATAGTTGTAATATAATGTAATGTAATTTTCATTACATTCCTATGTTTAGTTGTAAAATAAAAATATAAATAGTATAATATAATGATAATTTTGATTTTAATATTTAATTTCTTTATAATATTAATAATAAGTGTTAGTGGTTGTAGTGATCGGTAGTCAAGTGGAAATATTAATTAAGTGATCGTGGTGGCGGCGATAGTGATAGTTAGGTGGTGGTAGTGGCAAAATGAGATAGTGATAGTGGTGGTAATGACTAGATGGTGGCAGATGTGGCAGTAGCTAAGTAGTGATAGTTGTGGTTAAGTAGTGGTGGTGGTGATAGCGACAATGGTAACAAGGTAAAGGTGGTAGTGGTGATGATGATAACAAGGTGGGATAGCGGTTGTCGTAGTAGTGGTAGCCAAATAGTGGTGGTGGTAGTATTAACAAAAATTGAAAAAAAATCAAAATAAGTAATTATAATTACATTTATTTTTGTATGCAATGACTATTGCGTTACTTTAAGTATAATTGATTACAATATATAATTATCATTTCATTACATAAAATTTTATAGTTTTAAAATTTAAATTTTAAATTTTAAAAGCAATTTTTGATTTCAAATAATGAATCATATAAATAATATAACATTAGTTAAAGGTAAAATAACAAAAGATAAATAATAAAATTCTTGTATCTTGTTAGTATATATATATATATATATATATATATATATATATATATATATATATATATATATATATATATATATATATATATAAGTTCAAATCTTTTCTCTAAATGATAATTATATCTAAACGTTTTAATTTTGAATCATATATCTCAGCCTTTGATATAAATACAATAAGTAAGTTTTTATTGATTTTAATAAATATTTAAATATTCAAATTTTGGCGTCTAAAAAGAAGAAAAAAAAAATATTACAAAAGCACCTCATATTAATGTTTGTCAAATGTACATGGCCTTGTCCAATATTCACATTTGTCAATAACTGATGGGTTTCTTTTGATATGCAATTCAAACTCAGAGCCACTATTAGATTTCAAATCAAAATTTATCATTTTTCAAACAAAGGTGGCAAAAATTATTTTATATTATTTTAATGGATTCAATTTTAAAGATTAAAATTTCATTCGCAAGGGTAGTGATGGCAAATCTAGTGAGTTTCAGTTAGGACCATTCGGATTCCAGTCAATTTGAACTTCATCTTTCACTTTCTCAGAATTTGTAGTCTTGATCCAATTTTCACTTAGCATTTTCCCTGTACTTAGTCTTGAACCAGTCTTCACGTACTTCCTTAGCATTTTTCCTACACACAGTCTTGATCTAATTTTCACTTTTGTCAAATGTTCAAACCATACCTATCTGAGTTTTTTTCTACTCACTCTTTCTTTCGATATGCAATTCAAACTCCAAGTCACAATCAAATTTCATATCAAACTTTATCATTTTTGAAAAAAAGGTGGCAAAAGAAATTAGCTTGTGTTTGGATTCATGGATTTAGATTTAAATTTTAGATTTTAGATATTGGATCTAAAATTTAGAATTTGAAATTTATAAATTTCAAAATGTCTTGTTTGGATAATATATTGTTCTGGGTGGATGATTTATAATCTGTACTATAATCTTTTACTAAAATTAAATTAGTAGTATGTCCTAATCTAAACTGAGAGCTTCTCCTCACTTAAACTATATTGAAAGTATACTATATATGGACGATTATGATCACCATTTAATAATAATAATAATAATAATAATAATAATAATAATAATAATTATTATTATTATTATTATTATTATTATTATTATTATTATTATTATTATTATTAAGAGATAAACTTAACATATTTTAGTTAAATTATCTATAATTTTAAAAATTTTGCATAATTAATGAACTCTTTAATTATTAATTAATTAAATGATAATTCGATATGACTAATTAAATATTGAATAATAGTTACTTGTCAAAAAAATAATCACAATGGATGATATATAAACTAAATATTAATTTGTTCTTTCAAATTTATAGTAAAATTTAATCAAGTACAAAATATAAAAATTGAATTAGTTATATTTTAAAATTGATAAATTGAGTTAATTTGTCTTCATTTTTAACTGTGTACTACATGACTTGTTCAAGGACTAAATAAAAATTTTTACATTTTATAATTGGCTACTCAAAATTTATAAAAAGTTATTTCTTTATAAACTTTATCTTTCTACTCTGTCTTTATAATTTACCTCCTAAAAAAACTATAACAATAATAGAAAAAATTAATTGAAAGTAAAATAAAAAATTTATTTCATTCTTTTACTCTTTCAATCTCATCTTAAAATCGAAAATTGAAATTAAATATTCAACAATTATAACATCAATTTTTTTTTTCACAATATTATCTTAGGAAAACTATTTTTCAAAAAATATTAAAAAATGTAAAAACTTAGTTATTACTTCTATAAAACATTAAGGATCAAAAGAAAATTTAACATTTAAAGCAAGTAACCTTAACGTGCCTCTTTCTCTCTCCTTTGTATACGGCCAAAAATTAGAGTAAATTGACCCAATAGCAACATATAATTAGCCCAATTTTTATGCTGTATGCTTAATTAACTTTGCTTTCAATTTCAAAGGTAAAATTAAAAGACTTTGAATTTTTCACGACGGGAGAAGAAAGCTTTTCCAATTTGTCACAACAAAATATAATTTTAATTAGGTTTTAGGAAAGTGCACTGCACAATGGAAAATAACTTCTATAAATACCAAGCTATGCTTATAGAAGAAAGACGTAACAAATGACCCATCAAGCTTCCCATTTAAACTACTAAAAGGCTTTTCATGGCTCTTAAGGCCATCAAAGAAAACTCTTCTTCTTCTTCTTCTTCTTCTTCTTCTTCTTCTTCTTCTTCTCAACAATGGCAATATGATGTTTTTCTTAGCTTTAGGGGTGAAGATACCCGTAAGAATTTTATCAGTCATTTGTGCAAAGAGTTTCGTCAAAAAGGAATCATAATATTCAAGGATGATCGAGAACTTGAGAAAGGGGAAACTATTTGTCAAGAACTCCTCAAAGCAATTGAAAGCTCCAAAATTTCTCTTGTCATCTTTTCAAAAAATTACGCTTCTTCAACATGGTGTTTGGATGAACTCGTAAAAATTTTAGAATGCAAGAACTCTGGCAACCAAATAGTTTTGCCCATTTTCTATGATGTGAATCCATCAGAAGTTCGAAAACAGAATGGGAGTTTTGAAAATGACTTTGAACATTATCAGCAGAACGACGAGAGGGTGCAACGGTGGAGACTTGCTATGACTCAAGTGGCCAATCTTTCTGGATGGAATTTACAAGAAAGGTCAGAATATATCCCATTTCTTTTAGTTATTTTAATTAGCATTTTCCCTCACTAAACTCATGCATTTCAGTTTTTCCCATATTTTTGAAATTTTAAAATTTTTTAGGGTATAGTAGTAGTTTTTGAAAAAATTAATTTTTTTATTACTTTTATCAAATTTTAATGGGCACTGAATCACTCGATTATTTTAAAAGTTTTAATGGATTCATTATTAATTTTATAAAAAAAATCAATTTTTTTATTACTGTATTGAAATAATTATATATAAACAGTGTAATACAAACCCTCTTGTAAAAAAAAAAAAAAAAAAATTCAAACCATCATTGCCTCTTAACCTTTTTTTTTTCTTTATTAATTCTATCGTCATCAATTTCTATTCAAAGGAAAGTCTAGTATAATTCTCTCATCATTCTTTTCATCAATTTAAAATAGTTTTTTTCTCATAATCTTATTATTATTATTGTTGGAATCTTTCCCTTGTCAAAATTTCTTCGTACTCATGTTATATATATATATATATATATATATATATATATATATATATATATATATATATATATATATATATATATATATATATATATATATTAGATTTTTAATCTATAATTTGAATTGAATTTGTTTTTCATTATTGTTTTGAAAAATTTTAATTAGAAGTAAATTGAACAAGTTTTTTAATTTTAAGTCAATATATTTTAAATTCAGTAATTTATAATATTAAATATTCAAAATATTTTTAAATTAATAATAATTCTATTTAATCTTTACCAAGTCAATTTTATTCAAAAATTAAACTTTATTTTTGTGGCTATATTCATTGAATGTTTTTGTTTTTATAGCATGAAATGATTTTATTAGTCATCATCATTGAATGAGTCTATGAAAAGTTCGATCAAAACTTGTGAAATGTAATAGTAATATTTGTTTCTCTAAAAGATAACTCTAAACTATTATTATGAAAAGTATAAATTTATTATCGATATTTTTTGATAGTCAATTATGGAAAATGATTGTCCACTAAAAATTAAATAATATTAATTGAAATTTAAGAGTAAATTAGACAAGTTAATTAAATATTAAAATGATATATTTCTAATATATAAGCAAATATACTAAAATTAATTTATAAAAGAATATATTTATTAAGGTAATATTAATTTAATATATTAATATTTAATTTAATATTTTTATATTAATATTAATTTATAAAAGATTATTAATTTTATAAAATAAATTACACTAAAAAAATTAGATATTAGAGATGAAACAATTAGCTACATAGAAAAAAAAAGTCTGTAAATGATAATTTTTTTGAACGTTTTGTTCAAATCATCCCTTAAAATGGACAGAATTTCTCACTTCCTTTTCCTTCTCCTACCAAATATTTTGAGATGAAAGTATTATTAAGTGACAATTTTATTGTGTTTCTCAAAACTTTAATTAGTTATGTCTGAAATTATCTCTAATTATTTTGTGTTTAGGAACATTTTATAAAATGTCTCTAAAAAGCCTTAATATCATTTGAGGAAGAAGTGCCACTCGAAGAACTCATGACTAGAAACTTAAAATGTTTTGGAAAGACTATGTTTCCTATTATTGAATATGAGTACAATGAAACGCTTATTATATGTTTCCTATTATTGATATCTCAATTTGTGTAGGAATTTATTATTTATTTCTCTCTATAATATACTCTTTGCATATTATAGAATTTTTGAGTGCGCGATATGAACAAAATTGAACACTTGATATTTTTAATGTTATTTCTATGTTTAAAATATTGTGTTATTTATGATAATAGGAAATTCTTATATTGTAGGGAGGAGTCAGAGTTTATTCAGGATATCACTAAAGATGTACTTAACAAATTGGGAAGATTTAGTCATAGCATAGCCAAGGATTTTGTTGGAATGGACTCACGATTAGAGAAAATGAGATTGTGTATCAATATAAAGGAGCTAAATAATGTCAAAACCGTAGGTATTTGTGGGATGGGTGGCATTGGAAAAACGACTATTGCTAGTGTCACCTACAAGGAAATGCAATGCCAATTTGAGGGTAGTGCTTTTCTTGCGGATGTTAGAGAAACTTCAAGAAAATATGGTTTGTTCACTTTACAAAGGCGACTTTTATGTGCAGCATCGATGGAAAGAGACATAGATGTGTACGATGAATACAATGGAGTTTATCACATAAAAAATAGGCTATCTCAGAAGAAGGTTTTGGTCATTCTTGATGATGTTGATGAGTTAGAGCAATTAGAATTATTAGTTGGAAAAAAAGATGAAAACTGGTTTGGAGTTGGAAGTAGAATCATAATAACGACTAGGGATGAACATTTGTTGATCCAACATGAAGTAGATCAAATATATAGGGTTGAGGAGTTAAATCATCATGAAGCCCTTCAACTCTTTTGCTTGAAAGCCTTTAAGAAAGATTGTCCACCACAAGATTACATGGAGCTATCCAACAAAGCTGTAAACTATGCAGGTGGCCTCCCATTAGCGCTGAATGTTTTGGGTTCCTCCTTGTATGCTAGATCTGTGAAGGAATGGAACAGTGCATTGAAGAGGTTGAAAGAAATTCCCAATGAAAAAATTCTAAGTAAGCTTGAAATAAGTTTTGATGGATTGGAGGAAATACAAAAAAAAATATTTCTTGACATCGCATGCTTTTTCAAAGGAAAAATGAAACGTTATGTGATGAAAGTACTGGAAAGTGGTGGATTTTACCCAGATATTGGTATAAGGGAGATTATCGATAAATCTCTCATAACTATTTCAAACAACCGTGTGTGGATGCATGATTTGCTTGAAGAAATGGGTCAAGAAATCGTTCATCGAGAATGTCGAGAAGAGCCTGGACGACGTAGTAGACTATGGCTTTATAAGGATGTCTGTCACATCTTAATGAATGATACGGTTAGTATTACTCAATATTAAGAATTATATTTGATTTGATAAACTGCCATTATAAATTTTATAAGTCTTTCAGTTATTTTCACCACTAATTGTTGCCTTTGATTTTTTAGGGAACAAATCTAATTGAAGGTGTAGTCCTGGATTATATGTTTGATCAAGGAGAAAGATGCATGAGTTCTAAAGCCTTCTTGAAGATGAAAGCTCTCAGATTGCTCATACTTTGCAATTTAAACCTCTCCAAAGACATTGAATATCTTTCCAATGAATTAAGATACTTGGAATGGCGTGGGTATCCTTTCAAATCTTTGCCACAAACTTTTCAACCAGATCAACTTGCTGAGCTCCATTTGTCTTATAGCAGAATTGAACAATTATGGAAGGGAGTAAGAGTATGTATAATTAACTCCTTATATCTGTTTATTACTCTGGTTTTACGGTTTCTTTCTGATTTCCTTTCTATATCTTTTACAGCCATTAAAGTTGTTGAAGATAATTGATCTTAGTTACTCTAAAAAATTAATCAAGACACCCGACTTTAGAGAGATCCCATACCTTGAAGAGTTGATTCTTGAATGTTGTACAGGATTACTTGAAGTACACCATTCTATTGGACTTCTAGAAAGGCTTGTTTTACTGAACATGAAGAATTGCAAAAGCCTTACAGCTCTTCCAAGTAGCCTGTGTAATTTGAAGTCTCTTAAAGTTTTTATATTGACTGGCTGCTCAAATCTTGAAGAATTGCCAGATAATATAGGGGATATGACATCTTTGGATGTGTTTGAAATAGCAGGAATCGGTTCAACATCATTGCCATTAGCTCAGCCATGGGATTGTCTTTGCCCATGGTGGCTAATGCCTAAGAAACCTACACCTGCCATGTCCTTTGAGTTGCCTTCTTTAAGAGGTTTTTGCATTCTTAGGAGACTTAATCTAAGTCATTGCGGTCTTACCGATGCAACGATTCTTTATGATCTAAGTTGTTTCCCATTATTAGAATATCTAGATCTAAGCGGAAATGATTTTGTAAGCATGCCTGAAAGCATTAGTCAACTCTCTAAACTCTTAGCTCTTAGTTTCAGCAATTGTAAGAGGATTCGATCATTTCCAAATAATCTTCCTTCGGGTCTCAAGCATCTTAGTATGGAGGGCTGCTCTTGCTTGGAAACTTCACTAACTACAAGCATAAGTAGAAATTTTAAACTTGAAAACCTTCACTTCGTTGATTGCAAGAAGCTTCAGTCCTTGGGTGATCTTTCATCAACCGTTTTACAACTTAGTGCGGAATGTCTAACTACACAAGAAAGTATTCCAAATCCATTTGAAGCAAGCACTTCAAGAACTTCATCGTTCACTCTTATAAAATGGGTTAGGTTGATTGAGATTCAAGGCCAAAATCTTAGGCCACTTGCAAGGCTAATGAGTTACCTGCATTTCTTAATGGTGCATAACTCTCTCTCTCTGGTCAGTCTCTCACTCTCTCTCTCTCTCTCTCTCTCTCACATATACACATCTTAGGGGCCCTAGATTTTTCAAAAAAAAAAAAATCACATTTTTCAGTATATATATATATATATATATATATATATATATATATATATATATACACTATCTTTCTTGTTTTTTTTAAGATATTATATATTTTTGTGTCATATGATATTTTATCATGTGTTTGTTCCTTTTTTATGTTATCTTTGTGGCCCATAGCAAATTTCGTTTTGTGCATTCTGACTTCTTGCCAAAGAACTTTAGAATTTGTGCATTCCAGGAGCAACTCTACTACTAAATGACTATCCAATTACACATGCATACACCAAAAAAGTTTTATTTTCCCTTAGAATATTGCTGCAAAGCTACACATTTTAATTGTTAAGTAATAATTTTGGCTCAGGGACTCTTTAGTTCAAGCACCCTAATATCTTTGTGTTTAGCCTCAAGTGAAGTTCCTGTGTGGTTCAATAATCAAGGATCGGGGTCTTCATCAGAAGTGCAACTACCTCCTTATTGGTTGAATTACGGATGGGTAGGATTCATTTTATCTGGAGTTTTTAGATTCCGTCATGATCAGCCTCCTTCAGTGGATACTTGTACTGTTGTCTGTGACTTGCATGCATACAATTTGCCGTCGGAACAAAGTTTGTTTCTAGGTCGCTTTACGATGGAAATCGCTCAAGATTTATGCATCACTTCTGATCAACTTTGGGTTAGCTTTGTGCCTCCTAGCTCCATAACTTGTCTAGATCAGTTGGAAGGATGTAATCAACTTAAGGCGTCATTTTTTTCTGACCAGTTAGAGG